>NC_026160.1:4942576-4963887 GCF_000512975.1 Sesamum indicum
TCTTGAATCTTTCTTGCAATAGTACGATAGACGATCCAACCACCCTTGGATCATTGTTCTGCCGTCCCATGATTGTTGTCTTTTTACTTGTAATAATCGATGAGTGTGTGTTTAGTGTGATGATGAAACTTTGCCGGAAGTACAGGAGCTTCAACCAATGTATGTGTGAGTTTAATTCTTGGAGGGTTGTGTGTGTGATGCATATATATATATAAAGAGAGAGAAGAAGAAGAAGAATGTTCTAGTTTTTGCCACTAGTTTGTCAACTTTTGAATCGGCCTCTTAAATGATTCCTTGATGACGGAGGCCCGAAACTTAGAGTTTCCGACAATCACAACCGTACATGAATCCGTATACAGTGGATCCTCTGTGATGGATGGTTGTGATGGAGTGTGGACCCAAGCACTGGGACCTCCGAAGAAAAACCCAAAAACAATCGGACGACTATTGCAGCAAAATCCAAGAGGAAATGTTTGAGAGGGTGTTGAGGGAGGCTGATTTGAGTATGTGAAGCCAAGAGGGCTTTCATGGTAGCTAAGTGTGGAGGGGAAAAGGCCAAACGGGAATGCATATAGTGATTGGAAGGATGTGTTTAGAGGAATATAAGGTTGGGGTGACGTCGGGCGTCGGCTTGTTTTGAGCACTCATAGATGGCTACACTTTTGTTGTCTAGTGAAGGTTCATTGTTTTCTTACTGCTAACTGCCAGTGTGTTAGCTGCAGAAGATAATGCTTTGGTTACATTGGCTTCATTAGATTCTATTTTTAATGTGTTTTTTCCTCCTGGTAAATAGTGAGAAAAATATAAAAATGCCTGTTTCAATATTTTTGATATGTTTGATTTTGTATTTTTATATTAGTATAAAAAAATAAATAAAGATAATATTGAACTATATATTCAGCCTCTAGTGGTAATACTGATTATTTGTACTTATGATCGTTCAGTCCTCTGATGCGTTTACAATTGAAAACGAAAATTTACAATACGACTAAATTGCCATTTTGCACTTATCAAAAAGAACAATGAAAATGAATTTACATCAGTGAGAGGAAGAGAAAGCACTTGTTTCCAATGGCCATAGACAATGAGAAAGGAAAAAAGAAGGTTTCATGGCCAGTCAATATATTCAGCTGGGAAAATTATGCAAAGTCTGGTCATGTATTCGGAGAATAAGTTCAAATGGGGAAACAACAAAACCAATAGCACAATCAAGGCTCTTTTCAAATTTAATACAAGATCAATTATCAATTATTACTATGTAAACAATATCATACATATGTATACATATAAAGAGAGAGAGAGAGAGAGCACATTACTCGAACGTAAGCAACCGCATGCTCAAAGTCATTTATTTCCAAAAAGAATCATGACACATATTACATGCTAAACCTGATTCATCTTTACAATTATAAAGCTGTTGTATACAAAGACTCCCTTCATCTGGAGGATACTAATTCCAGACAGCGGGGTGTATTTTTGTGTAAAAAATGTGAATAAACAATGTTGAAGTAAAACTAGGTAAGTAACCATTGTTCTAGGGGGCTTACTTGAAATTCAACAAATTGATGCAACTGATTTCAGTCTGCATTCTTGAACAACTTGAGATAGCTCTAGTGCTGTACACGGATTAAACCCAAGCTCTATAATATGAACCTGAAAAAGAGACGCCCAGATCAACTTCCACGAGCTCCCCTTTTGGATGCAAAAATGTAACAGGTAAAAAGCCATCAACATTAACATACAACTCACTTTAAGTAAAAAGATATGAAAGAACAGTAAGGCATCAACATCAAACATATTTACGGTCTCCCATTATTTTTTATTTCCTGATTTTGTCCATCCTTTGTTTACAAATGAAATTTGCAAACCTCAGGTGGTTAAAATGTTATTTCAAATCAACCAAACTGTGTACAAACACCACACCCCCAAGCTCTACATGGCACGTCTCAGACTAAAGATTCAACATCACGAGTTTTGGTCATAGTGGAAGCAGCTATAGTAATTTCATCCTTCCATTACTTACTCTCCTTTTTCTGTTTCAGTCCATCCAAATAATTGATATGAAATGTGATAATCTTGCATAAATTTTGCTATATTACGAAGTGTAGCAAAGTGAATGTTATTCGGAATCATTGGTTGTCTTGGATTTTGTTAGAATATTCATGAGCATTACTCGAGGAACAGCTATGATAAAACCCTGTCCTCCTTTGACTGACCACTAATATACTTCCCTATTTAAAACCAAACCAACCCTTGTAAGAATCCCATCATGGATTATAAAGACAACCAAGTTCTTGAACTTACTGTTAAATGGAGCATTTGCTAACTCCAGACAGAAGGTTGTCTAAATTTGCTGTAGATAAATTACTGTTCACTATATATCAGGACGAAAGACAGCCGAGATGGCCTCCAGACTCTTCTCATACTTTCCAATCTTTCCACATCTTTTCTCCAACTCTTACTCTTGAACTGTACCTGTGGTCGCATGCTCTTACACAATAGTCAAGTCCAAAATTTCCCTAATTCTACAAGCGAGCCCCCAGCATGTGTACATTAATAGAATTGCACCTTGCTCTAGAAGCAAGGAACCTAACTTCAGATAAAAACATAATCAGTTCATTCACGCTCCTTTCCACCTAGTTGTTGCTCGTGCCACTGTATGCATTCTCCCAAGTCCATTCAAGACATCAAAGCACATTAGTTTTAAGAATGCTCTCAGTGTCCTCTTGAACTGGTTTTATTGATCTACTATTCACATATCACCATGCATTGAGCAAATTATTTTTCCACATATTAGAACCACTAGCATTGTTTTGGTTCCTTCTCTGATAAAACACCTGGTAGGATTACAAAATTAAATCTTATTTTGTTCCATTGCAAAGACCAATTAGGCTGAACTGAAACTAAAAATTCGGTCCATACTGAATTCGAACTTAAGAATTCAGTTCACAATTTTGTTTTAATTTATATAAAAATACGATATTCAATTCAATTTTGTCTTTTAGTTCCGCCCTACTGAACTGTACCAAAATACCAATATATTTTTCTTATAAATTTTTACATTAATTTTTATTTACATGATTTATATCTACTAATTACTTTTATACTACTTATAAATATAGATAAGAAATTTAATTATGATTTATCTATTTTTTGATTTACTAATAAAAGTTCAGTTAACCAAAGTACCGAACCAAAATACTTACTATTAAATAGCTTGGGGATTACGCCAGTGCTTTCACACAACAAGCTTTTGTGAAAGGTCCCATAAGCTTGACATGAATATGGCATAGCTTGACCCAATGTTCAGACTATTACTTCTTGGTTAAATGCAGGCATAAGCTCCTCATCTGTTTCTTATGTTCTGGGAAAATTTCTCCTACTTACTAGAAACAGACAATAGTTCCCTTTAGATTCTTGTATAAATTACTAAACTTAGCCCATAGGCGCCATACATCTAAACATACTATAAATGTACACATGTATAAAGTCAACAAAGTAAATACATACTACTCCAAAGAAGGCTCATTGACATATAGACCAACTCCTGTCATCGCATCAGTATCATAATGTACCTCATATCAAATCAGGTCTTACATCAAGGTCAGCACATCACTTCCATGCCCCACTTATTTGAAATAGGATTAAAGACACACACCAAATCTGACTATAGCAAGTAATTGCCAAAGAGTTGTGCTTTATAGAAAATAAACCTGATCCCAGAAACAACCAGGCAGCAGAATGGTTTTCTACTGTTAAACTAAGCTCCTAGAAGAAGCATTCTGTTTTTACCTGTACATGATTGGCTGTTCAACTGGGAGGCAAAGCTCATGCACCAATTGTCATTGCGCTTCAGATATGACTAGTTCAAGGATCACTACAACCACATCTTTTTAGAATTGTATATTAGGTTATGTTAACTGGCATTTGATTTAGCCTTGTTGCGAGATCAATTTCTGCATGTTGACCTTCCAGAGATACAGCTGGATCTTTGAAGTGCCTGAAAGGGGCATCTTCGCGACTAATACTCCTATTTGATTAATATCTTCTCAATGCCATTACAACTAGCTTAAAGTACAAAAGGAGTACAAAGTTAAGAAATTAAGAGTCAAGGTATTACCTGAAATTTTCAGAAAGCCCAGTCATTAGGCCATATCTCGCTCATCCTAGAATGACAAATTCATGAGTGAGATCCCAAGAATTGGGCAGCTCCACAAGTAATAATGTGATCTACATGGCAATGGAAACATTTGAGAAACAAAATCAATGCTAAACACAAAATAATAACTACAATAAAATTATTGTAGTTGTTAATCTGAAGGGGCCATTTTCACAAAGACATCAAACGAAAAGGAAATAAGAATAAACTACACATAGAATAGTATAATCAGCTCACCACTTCTTTTACTGTACTTCGCAGCTTCAAATTCTTCCTAAAGATGCTGCATGCAAGTCATTCTGGTTCAGCAAATAGAAGGGATGTCGAATAAGGATTTTTTCATGAGATAACATATTTTCTGTTTGGTAACTCGTACAGCAGACCTTTATCCAGGTTCTTGGCCTCCCAGCACCTGCAACGTATCAGCAACCTGGTTCTCATTCATTAATTTGTCAGTTTTCGGCATTTCCTTTGCCAGCATTAGATATGTCTGCTTACTAATAGGGACATTCTTAGAGTTCATAGCATGAAGAAGATTCAAGCACACTTTTGATTCCCCTTGCTTAAGCAGGCCATCAATCAACACAGTCCAGACAATCTCATCACTATTCCACTGTTTCTCAAGCATGTCTTCGAACACAACCTCAGCCTCTTTGATCTGTTTTCTTTTGCAGAGAGCACATATAACGGCTGCATAAGTTGATAAAGGGGGCTTGAAGCCTCTGGTAGTCAGCAAATTAAGTATATGTAAAGCAGAGTCTACTCTCAAATTCTTGCAATAAGCATTGAGGAGAGAGCAATATATTGCCTCATTAGGACAAAGCCCTTTCTCCTTCATAAATTCGACCAACAGATCTGCATCATGGCTTCTTCCATCACGGCAAAGACGAGCAATTAAGACACAATAAGTATCCAGAGAAGGTTCACAGTCAATCTCGGACATCCTAACTAATAGATTGCAGAAGGTATCAAAAGTAATATCCTTCTCATGTGACGTGTGATTGTGTGCAGTTCCATGCTGGACCGCGATTTTTTCAGAAACCATGTGGCAGTCCTCTTGCATTCCTCTCAGCAACACATAGTAGGTCCGGTAGTTTGGTTTGCAGCCCGCATGAATTAGTCGATGAAGCAGGGAAAATGCATGATCCAGTCTACCTAGAGATACAAATCCATCGATAAGTGAGGTATATGTGACCTCATCAGGATATAATTTTTTACTCACCATTTCTTCGAGCAAGATTTCTGCATCATCAACCCGGCCTTCATGACACAGACCATAGATCAATGAACTATAGGTATATAAGTTTGGCAAGCAATCTCTTCTTTCCATTTCATGGAAAATCTTGAAAGCAAGATGTATCCCACCATTCCTGCAGAGACCATGAATTAAAGTAGTATATGTAATCACATTAGGGAGCAGCCCACTTTCTGCCATCTTATTGCATAGTGCCTCCGCCTCAGATAGCCTATTTTCTTTAGATAAACCATTAAGAATGGCATTATAAGTCTCAATATTTGGATGGCAACCAGTCTCTTGCATCCTTCCAAATAAAATCAATGCATCATCAACTTTCCCTTTCTTGCAAAGACCATCGATCAAAGTGGTGTAGTTCACCATATTTGGGCTCAAACCTTGCTGCATCATTTCCTTAAATAGTGTAGACGCTACATCTAGCCTATCCCCTTTGCAAAACCCGGCCATAAGTTCTGTGTATGTCAATTGATCAGGTTTACATCCATTTTCCTTCATCAAGTCCACCAATCTCCTGGCATTATCTAGAAAACCCTTTTTGATGTATCCATTGATGAGTATGTTATACGTAACCACATTGGGAGGCGGACCCACATTCAGCATTTCATCAAAAAGAATCATGGCTCTGTCGACATTTCCAATCATGCAGAATCCCTTTATCATCGCATTATAAGTTTCAGTTTTGGCCAAGTGGCCATGCCGTTCCATCCAATGAAAGATTTTAAAAGCAGTATCTAGTTTCCCTCTCTCACACAATTCGTTTATTAGAGCATTATATGTAACTGTGGTAGGAACCAAACCATCTCTCAACATCTTGTGGTACAACCCTATTGCTACTTCAAGTTGACTACATTTTGCCAACCCACTGATCAGGGCCGTATATGTCTGCACATTAGGCTGACAACTCCTGTCTCTCATGCTTGCAACCAGAGAAATAGCCTCATCCACTCTCCCAATGGCAAGCAGTGCTGTGATGGGAACTGTGTAAGTATACACTGTAGGTTCAATGTCATTCTCGATCATTCCTTCAATCATGCATAAAGCCTCGTCTACCCTTCCACCATCACATAACCCATTAATAAGAGTAGTATACGTCACTGCATTTGGATCAATCCCTTTCTTTACCATCTGGTCAAAAACCACAAATGCCTTATCCAAATTCCCATTCCTGCAGTGCCCAAGGATCAGGGATGTGTACGTGAATACATCCGGAAACATTTCATACTGATATATTTGAGCCAATATAATCTCAGCCTCCTGAACCTTCCCCCTCCTACACAAAATATTAATCATGGCATTCAAAGTCAACAAACTGGGTCTGATCCCACTGATTAACAATTCTTTATAGACTGTCTGAGCTGCTGCAACCATATCAAACTTGCCCAATTGAATCAAAAGAGTATTAAAACTATATAGACTATGAGAAAGACCTACTTTACTTATCTCATTCAAGAAATCAACAACCCTTCTAATATCTACCTCGTCTTTGCAGGCTTTAATCATCAGGATCCTAATATGGTCCGCAGGCGCAAAGTTCTTATCCTTAACGAGCCTATTTAACATCGACACATAGCAGCTTATATCATGTTTGTAAAATTGCCTCTTCGAAACCCAGTAAAAGAACTGAAGAACAGAATCGGTGCTGTTGTGGGTTTCGATAATTTTGGCGACGTGGTAAGGTTTTAGCTTTGGGGCCAATGATTTCAGCTCCGAGCTCCCCCGCCATGGGATTCGCGGATTCGACAATATTTCACAGACTCGATGCACTAGATTCGGAAAGCCCAGATTATTAAGATCAGGATTGGAAGAGAAACTGAGGAAAGGGCAGCAGCGGAGGCTGTAGTTAAGAATAAGATGTGGAGAATGGGGTTTAAGGGGTTTCACCATTGCGAGAAAGAATGCCGCCGGTGGAGAGTGTGGTGGCGGCGGCGAGAGAGTTCATGGGTTGTTAATGCCGAGGAGCACGGGAATGCCATAAATGGAGGTGGCACATTGATGGAAGGGTGAACGTGGAAAAGGGCAAACCACAGCAGCACGAGGAAGGGTGGGGCGCTGTGGCTGTTGCGTAGGCGTTCAGGTTGAAGTACTTTCGTGATGGTGTTGAAGTTTGGTTTCCAATTGAATCCTTAAATGCTAGGGTTATTGTTAAATTGTCATTTCCCAATCCAATCCCACCTAGGATCACCAATGCTGAATCCAATGTGATTTTTAAATTTAAATATAATGAAAAAATTATTTGGAAAAATTATTATGCAAAATAAATAATTTATACTAATAATTGAAGCATAATTAATTCGTGTGCATAATTTATTTATTTCTAAATGAATAGAACAATATTAATTAAATGGGTTTAATGCAATTTATCCTTCCGTGATGTTGAAAATGAGAAAATTATTCCTCCATAAAAAATAAATAGTAAATTACTCCCTATATTTTAAAAAATAAAGCAATTTACCTCCCTATTTAAGGAGGTAAATTGCTTCATTCTTAAAAACATAAACCGGTAAATTACTAAATTTTGAAAAACAAAGGGGGATAAATTGCGAATTTATTTTTTATAAGAGGGTTGTTTGTCTATTTTCCATAATACAAGTAAATAGATTGCAATTTACCCTTAATTAAATTAATAATTAAGAAAATTATTGTTAATTTGTGGAAGAAAAAGTATAACTAAGCGGATTTTTATTCAGACATATTTTTCCAACCAAAATTAGTTACTCTAAGCTCCTTATACTTAATAAATAGTATAGATATAATTAAATAAAAATTCTAAAAATTACGTATAGTAAATATAATTTATATATATATTAAAATAGAAATATAGAGCTAATCAAATAATCAATATTGATGTGCATAAAAATAGACTGGCTGAAAGAGGCCCAAACAGCGAAAAAAAGAACAAAGAAACGAATAGTCTAAGAAGCCCAAGAGGAAGGAAGGTGGCTTAAGACATCCCTCGACTTGGACCGTGATCATAACCTGCCAAAAGGCCCACAGATGTGGCAGCCCACTCTCCCACGTGGCAACTCATCAACTCAGGTGTCAGCAGCCACCTTAGACCATATCAGTCGTAGGAGGACCTCCCTGGCGGCTGAGACTCCTCATCGGCGAGGGGCCTCCAAGACAAAGAAGCATGCATAAGCAAGGAGTGACTCCCTGCCGGCTAGAGCTCCTCACAAGTAAGGAGTCTCCCAAGACTGAAGATGACTCCTATTAAAGCACACCCAGTTGCAGATAAGGACGATCTACCTCTTATCCCAACCATTCCAATCAACTTCCACAAGAATCTCGAGAGTGAGATACACCCCAGTAGACGGGGTCACTTTCAAAATAAATACAAGTTTACTCCTCCATATGGGGAACATCTTTCTCACTCTCTAAACACCCCATCTCACTACCCTCTCACACTCTAAACACCTGTCTCACTCTCTAAACACCCCTCTCACGCCTCTCTTAGTCTCTAAACATTCTTTAAGCACTCTACAAGCACGTTATCACGTGTTCTTACATTTTTCACCGACTTTATTCACCATATCACAATTTTGAATCAGGGTAAATTACATTTTGGGTCCCATAAGTGGACCCGTACTCCCATACTCAGGGCAATTTGCACATTTAGTCCCGTATGTGGATTTTTTTTCCAATTTCAGTACCAGATGAGGATTTCTGTTAGAAGTTAATGGCAGCTGTTGAAATCCGTCTATTACTGTTAAATATGGAGGGAAAGCATGGGAAATTGGAGGGAAAATCAGCAACTTGGTGGAAAATTACATTATACCCTCTTCCTTCTATTTAAGTCTTATTTCTTCATTTATCTCTTGCATTTAGTAGAAAAACATGTCACAAAAATATCACAAAATATGGCTGGTAATAGAGAATTTTTTTGTCATTGTGGAAGCCTTGCGATTTTGAAAACCTCATGGACTGACGACAACCCAGGTAGGAGCTTTTTCGTGACATATTTTATGACATTTTTTTCTACTAAATGCAAGAGAGAAATGAAGAAATATGACTTAAATAGAAGAAAGAGGGTATAATGTAATTTCCCACCAAGTTGCTGATTTTCCCTCCAATTCTCCATGCTTTCCCTCCATATTTAACAATAGCAGACGGATTTCAGCAGCTGCCGTTAACTTCTAATTGAAATTCCCATCTGGTACTGAAATTGGAAAAAAAATTCACATACGGGACTGAATGTGCGAATTGCCCTAAGTATGGGACTAAAATTAAAATCGGGTCCACTTATGGGACCAAAAATATAACCCTTTGAATCACATTATTTACTTTTTGACTTTATTCAATCTCAATCTAATACTAACTTGGGCGATGGAGAGCTGACGCATTTTTTACAGATCCCCCTTCAGGATTTGCATTCGCTTTGACCCAAGCCTTGAACCATTTTCTAGATCCATTTGACCAGTGCATTTTCCTAATGCATCAATTGGCATCGTCTGTGGGAATATAGATTTAGGACGTCCGAACAATGGAATGAGAACACACCTCCTCGGATGACTCTCGCGGAAGGATGGTCCCCCTCATATTGGAGGACATCCTATGGATTATTACTACCTCCGCTCAAGTCCCAACTTCAACGGTCCCATCATTATCATTACTTAATTCTAATGTTCTTACTAATTCAATTTTTAGTGGGCAGGATGTCCCCTTCGAAGAGCAGAGGAGCATCCTCCTCAAAAAATGAGCCCTGTCCCCCAAGCAGATATCCTCCTCAAAAATAAGCCTTGCCTCCAAGCGAACATCCTCCTTGAAAATTAAGCCCTGCCCTCGAAGTAGCATCTTTCATGGAATAAGCCTTGCCCTTAGGCAGGCATCCCCCTCAACGAATAAACTTCAAATACAAGCTTCCCTTGGAGGGTATCTTTAGTATTTTAACTTAATAACATTGGAGGTTTATTTTACGATGTTTTAACATGTGCATTCTTGTAGGGATTTCATGAAGGAGGCATCCTTCTCAAACCTCTCACATTAAAGCTCTGCCCCCAGGCAGGCACCCTCTCATAAAAATGCATATCTTCCACAAAGGCACAGAGGTCCTCCTCCGGCACCCCAGCCCTCACTTAGGTCTTTCTCTGGGGAACTTGTAAGCTCTGTCTCATGCAGGCACCTAAGCCCTCCTCCGTAGAGACATCTAAGCATTACTTCTGACGGACACCTTATTCTTCCTTCGATAAGGTTCCGAAGTCCTATTCGAAGGAGACCCCCATCAAATAAGCCCTCCTCTGATGAGGTATAATAATTTTTGCTCCGTGCAAGACCTATTCGTAATATTTATGTCTTTGCTATTTAACATTCTCTTGCAGAATAATAAAGCTCTACATCAACGAAGACACAAAAAAACACTCATTAAGCTTTCCTCCGTGGAGGCACCTTCATAAAAAGCCCTCCTTCGTACTCGCACAAAGTAAACTCTTCTTTTTATAAACATGCCTATGCTACTAAAATTCTTTGCAGGAATTCACAAAAAAAAAAAACCCTCTTCGAACCTCACCTCTAAAGATGTTTACTGTAAAAAGTGTTGGAATCTCCACTTATTAGAATGAGAGAACTACTGATGTGCATAAAAATAGGCTGGCCCAAATAGTACAAGCGATCCAAAAAAAAGAAAGATATGAGAGGCCCGTAATATTCTAAGAGGCCAAAGAGGACCTGATAGGTGGCCTTTGAAAGCACTAAAAAGTACGAGTGGATTGGTCAGAGAACGTGCATGTGGAAGTGGTAAAATAAAATTACGTATATTAAAAACGAAACGTAATAAAACCATGATTTCAAGGGGTGTATACTTGGAGTTCTTGGGCATTCGATATAGTTAATCATAATAACAATAAAATTAAATGGGGCTAATGGTGGAATGAAAAATGAGAGGTGCATAAATCATAAATCAAAATTACCTCTTTGATTTGATTTATTTCGAACCTCCTTTGTTTGACCCGTTCACACAAGACTTCAATATAGAAGTCCTTTAAAGTTGTGTCCACACCACACCAAAATTTTGGGATCCCTCAATTCTCTTTGCTAGAAGAAAATTAGGGAGAAAGAACACACCTATTGTGTTCTAGAGAGGGGCGGCCGAGAGTGGTGCTAGGAGAGAGGAAATTATTTTTTTACTTTTTGTTATGTATTTATTAGTTATTTCAAATAACTAATATACATATATATACCTTGAATGGATGTATTAAAATGTGTCTAGGTTCATTCTATCATCCATAAGGTAATAAAATCCTTTATTTCAAATAGAGGATGACTAACATGACACTTTCCAAAAGTGAATTTGTTAGTCAATAAGTTTTATTTTCTAATAATTTCCACCAACTTAATTATGGGCTTGGCGGATTTTATTAATAAATAAAATACAAGACCCAATTATTTTAATTAAATTTAATTTAATTAAAGCCCACTTAATTAAGTCCATCATATATTTAATCTAATGAAATATATGAGCCGATGAGCCTTTATTAATTAATAAGTCAAATTTATTAAATAATAAGAGCAAGCCTAATACAAACTAATCCTTTTAATTTATTCTTTGGCTTCTCCATCCAATGGATCCCTCTCATTTATAAGTAATTCAATTACTTATGAAATTAATTCTCAATTAATTCCTCGTCCCGTTCGGTGATTTGTGTGTGACTCTTTAGGTTCACCTTTCATCTAGACTTGGGCTAGTATCAAACACTATTTTTAATTAAATCCAATTTAATTAACAATTCTCGATCAACCCTTGATCAAGAATGCCCGTCACCATGGATGGCCGTCTAGCAACGGTCCATGGCACTAGAAACTAGGTGAATTTTCATGTGAATTTTTAGACTCTCGAGTTCATATGGGTATGGTCCTTTCGTCTACCGTCTCCTGGTCTTAGTCTAGGGCATGGTATTGGGTGTCAGTTCCCATCCTGGGTTAGAGTTTATGCTTAATACTTGAGATCGTGTTATGTCAAATTGCTGGATATAAGAACTTTTTTTTTTCTATTCGACCAATGACTATGGCCACAGGTTTTCAGAGTGTAAACGCATCTTCAAGTGCATAGGAGATACCTCTGTCACGTTTTGACAAGGGACGAATCCTCTTTTTGGACTGCACTGGATAAGACTTATGATGATCGTGTCTGTAACACAGTCACCTCTCGCACAGACCCAAGATACAGTCATCATATGCACGTGATAACCGCGATTTCTCAAGTTTGAGAGCTACTCCTGTACGATCAGAACTAGGGATTCGAGTCATACCGATCAAGCCTCCAAGGCAGAATATATGACGACTCCTGTGGGTCAGTTCAGTCGATTCGACTCCTAGCCAATCGACCCATGAAGATCCCATAGACGTCACACGTCTGTCGCCGATGAAACACGACACTCATCAAATGAATGCGACTCTTAATGCAAGTCTTAGTAGGACTCTCGATGCCCGGTCTTGAGGTCCTCGACTTAGAATATTTCAGACCAACCATCAGAAGTTGATTTCATAGCCGCCATCCAATGCGCAACCCAACTACATAGGTTATTAAAATGATCTGTGCATTTGTTGTGACGTCAAAGCAGTGTTTGATGTAATTTGGTAAGCACAACAGAACGTGTGCCGAAGACAAACACCTACCATATTCGTCGGGATAATATTGCTTAAATAAAGATTACTTGGATGGTTCTCAAAACTGCCAATCTAATTGACTTTTTTGGTCACCTATTCCAATAGTCTTGGCGGGTGGTCCCCAGAAAATAAATTGGCAAAGGAGGAAGTTGAAGGCATCCCCCTACTCGAACTATAATAAAAGCCCAACAATCTGTTCATCCCAAAAGGCCCAAACATATGAAATCCCACTCTCTCACGTGGCAGCCCACTCTTCTACGTGGCAGCCTACTCTCCTACGTGGCATCTCGATAACCCTGATGTCAACAACCACATTGGACCAATCAGTCCTACGAGGACCTCCCCTGGCGGCTGGGGTTCCTTACAGGTGTGGGGTCTCCCAAAAAAAGTAAGGAAAGACTCTCTGTCAACTAGGACTCTCTGACGATTGGGACTCCTTGCAGACGAGGGAGGTCCCTCTAAAGCCCTAGACTACTTGGCAGCTTGGACTCCCTAACGGTTAGGAACCCTCGCTGATGAAGGGTCCCCACAACATGGAGATAGGAATTCAAAAGCACCTAACAGAAGGTAAGAACAAATTATGACTTATCCAAACGGCTTTCGTCCACTTTTTCCGAACATTGAGGAAACGTGCAGAGCCGTATTGGAAGAGGGCATCCCCCTATAAATACAAATTTACTCTTCCATACTGAAGGCACTTCATGAGACCTTCCTGACACCTTTCTAACTCTTTGAACGTCCCTCACACTTCTATTACTCTTTAAATCATCTCTCTCACTCTTTAAACATTCTCTAAGCACTTAACAAGCATATTATCAAGTGTTCTTACACTTTTTCCGACTTTATTCACCATATCTCAAATTTAATTATATTTATTTACTTTTTGGGTTTATTCAATTTCAAATTCAATACTAACTTGAGCGTCGGGGTGCTAATACCTTTTTTGCATGTCCCCCCTTCAAGATTTGCTTTTGCTTCGCCCAAGTTTTTAGCATAGTCCTTATCCATTGGGCCCCTGCATTTTTTGAACGCATCATACCTATTTTTATATTTTTTATTTAATTTTTTTGAATTAACTTATCATCTTAATTTTAGCACAAGTTTATAAATTCAATAGTTTTAAATTTAATTAATAAAAATGTATTTTTAATATTAAAATGTACTCGTAATGATATTCATATACACTGGTATTTTAGTTTATAGACTCAATGCATCCCAAAAAATTTTTTGAATAGGAATGTGGCCGATTTTGGATCTAATATAAAAATATTAGTTACGAGTCTAGTTACTAACTATTAAAATGGTTTGCATCTAGGTATTGCCCATCAATTAACAAACTTAACATGTTGGACCTAGAGCTAGATTAAGGGATTAAATAGAGTTGCGATTTGGAAAAAACTAATTATCTTATCAACCCTCAAATTACCTCATTTGACATTTAGGCACCAAAATGATAGGCTTGATATTGCAATATTTTTTTGTTATTAAAATTACATTTAGCACGTATGATGCACCAATACAAGTTTATAAATTTATCTACTAGTCCAACAATAAATTATTAACATCTAAACTAAATAATATTTGAAATCAAATTGATTGATATATTTCACTATATAGTCTACCAAAATGAATATATAATATTACTAATAATCAACGATATTTTTGTTTTTTTATTTAATTTAAAGAATTATAACTAAGAGAGGGGATAAGTGAAGGTTTATTTAGTTTAGGGGATATATTGATGAGGATTACATACTTTAGAAATATAAACTGTATTTAACCCAAATTTGAGTAGGAGTTAGGGTTCCCATGATTGTAAACATTATGTTTTTGGATTATGATATTTTAACCAAACTTCTACACATTAAGTTTATTGATTCAATAATACACTTGACATGAGAACAGAGGACCACACTTGTATATTTTGAGATAACTAAAATGCCCTTCATATAGTTTTTATATCTTAACTGATTTTGAATTCACGCAACTATGATTTCCTGGTCACTACAATTTGACCATATTTATAAATATATGCTCTTCATGCTTTATTATAAATTTTGTTACATTTACTAGCTTTACGAGCTTAATCTTTAAGCCACCTCACTTATTTAGAGGGTGAATAGCAATTTACCTCCTGTAATGAGCATATTACTCCTTTATAAAATAAATATCACAATTTGTCCCCCTATACTTTTTAAAATGAAGCAATTTAATTACCTCCTTGTATAAGGAGGTAAATTGCTTTATTTTAAAAATTATAGAGAGATAAATTGTTGTATTTAAAAAATATAGGAAGGTAAATCGTTGGTTATTTTTTTTATAAGGGGTTAATTTATTCATTTCCGATGTCTAAGAGAGTTGCTTACATTTTTCCTCTTATTTAAATATTAGTGGTTTATAATAGAGATCTTCCCAACGTTGCTTTTACGAATTCTATTTTGCAGAGTATATTAAGAAACTTTAAACCCGATTCCAAACTTACAATAGAAGGATGTAGGCAAATTCAAACTCAAATCAATGTACCAATTTATAATTTTTTCTAAAAAAAATTACATTAAAAGTACGTTGTTATGTAATGTAAGGTAAAAGGTGCCAAGAACAGCAAATTTAGAGTTGAAACATTCTCACATCATCATACCAGGAATACACCTCAAATTCACAATACAATAGTTTCAGCAACACTCCCCTAACATTAGCACATTTTGTCTAAGTATCTCATTTTCCAGGCACAAAGTTTGTGGCATAGGCCCAAGCATTGTTGGCCACTGGATCAGCAACATGGTCAAAGAGGTTCTCAATTGGGCCCTTTCCAGTCACAATGGCCTGCACAAAGAATCCAAACATTGAGAACATTGCCAATCTCCCATTCTTGATTTCCTTAACCTTCAACTCGGCAAATGCCTCAGGATCGTCGGCCAAGCCCAACGGGTCGAACGCTCCGCCAGGGTAGATCTTGTCGAGTCCCTCTCCAAGTGGGCCTCCTCCGACTCTGTATCCTTCGACGAAACCCATCAACACGACTTGGCAGGCCCAGATGGCCAAGATGCTCTGTGCGTGGATGAGGTTAGGGTTGCCTAAATAGTCGAGCCCGCCTTCCGAGAAGATCTGGGCTCCGGCCTTGAACCACACGGCCTCTCCGAATTTGACCCCATTCTTGGACAGGATCTCTGGGAAAACGCAACCCAATGCACCAAGCATGGCCCAACGGCAGTGGATCACCTCAAGCTCACGGTTCTTAGCGAATGTCTCGGGATCAGCCGACAGCCCTGCAGTGTCCCAACCATAATCTCCAGGGAATTCACCAGTAAGGTATGATGGGGTTTGCTCGGAGAATGGGCCCAAGTACTTGGGCCTATCCGGTCCGTACCTATTTCAATAGTCGATACAATTAACAAGTTAGACTATAAGAAAATCACGTATTCTTTCAAAAATAATATTTTATTAATAAAAAAGATATGCTCAATTCGTGTATGTAATTTAAATTTGTATTTATTTAACAATTGATCAAAACTAATAACTTATAATAATTTTAAAAATGAACATGAGTAGAAAATAATTGATGAAACAGGTTGGTTTACTCTAAACTTACCAGATGCTCTGAGGAGCGCTCTTGACAGTACGTCTCATGGTGAACCGGCCTCCGGCACTGACGTTGCCGACCTTCCTGATCAGCTCATTCTGGGGCTTCAAAGCCGTCTGCCCACCAAATGCAGATTGCTGAAACGCTGAAGTTGCCATTTTCAACAGTTTTTTTCTTTGTCTATTTTTTTTCTCAATAAATTTTCTGGAGTTGGAGGGTGGTTGATGGGGTTATATATGGAAATGAGATGATATTGTGGATTAGAATATGTACACGTCAGCATGAGCTGATTGGTTGGTGTTTGGGATTTAGATTTCCCTCCAGATTTTTTGCCAAGACAACCCCGGGCCATTATTTGGCCAAGTGGCACTCAATAATCTCAATCGCAATTTCGATATCTACGGATTTATATTTATTTGAGTTATAATATTAAGAGATATATATGTAGTATGATTTGGATATGTATAATTAAATTTATATTGAGAGAAGATACTATACATAATGTTTCAATTACATAATTAATGAAGTTAATTATGATTAAGAAAGTTAATTTAATAAAATCACAAGATATTATTACATAAAATGTAGCAATAAAAAGAAGTGTGACGTAAGTGAAATATTTGACAAAATATAATTTAAAAAATCATGATGCAAGTAATTTCGTACTCAATTTTATTATATTTTTATATTTTTCAAATAATTGTATTTTTTACTAGCCTTCAGGAATATGAGTAAAAAAGTTGGAACGTGCGCACACACATATATACATGTTAAGTTGTTTAGATACATTTTTCAAGAGACACTACAACAATTAACTCATCTTCCTATAATATTGAAAAAGAGTAAATTACTCTCTATAAAAAATAAATAGCAATTTATCTTCCTGTCTGAGGAGGTATATTGCTTCAACGTTTAAAATATAGAGAGGTAAATTATTACATTTTCAAAAATACAAGGGGAATAAATTGCTTTTATTTTTCATAAGGAGGTCGTTTGCCTATTTTTTATAACACAGGTAGTTAGATTGCAATTTACCCAAAAAATAATATTGATAACAAAATATTAAGTAAAATTTTAAAATTGTCACACTACAGATATATTAAATGATGATAAAATTTGAATCTGGTTGTAATGTTATAATAATTGATGACAAAAAAATATACTTTAAGTTGTCATTATAAATAATTAGTGATACATCTGCAGTGACAACTTAAATATAGTGACGATTATATGTGTTGCCACTATATTTGTATTGTTTAAATATTATCATTGTAAAATCTACAGAAATCACTACAGTGATAAAATAAAAATTATTATCAATTAATATAGGGTGAATAGCAATTTTACCCCCTGTGATATTAAAAATGAGCACGTTACCCCCTTATAAAAATAATATAACAATTTACCTCCCTGTGCTTTTTAAAATGAAGCAATTTACCTTCTTATACAGGGAGGTAAATTGCTTAATTTTACAAATCATAAGGGGATAAATTGTTATATTTTAAAAAATATAGGGAGGTAAATTGCTATTTATTTTTTCATAAGAGGGTAATTTGCTCATTTGCGATATCACAAGGGAGTTGCTTATATTTTTTTCAATTAATATATATAATTAGTGAAATTTTAATTTCTCAATTGATATTTTATCGCCAATATCCTTCTGTTTTTTTTTTATAGTGTATTTAATACTTAGCCACATTTGGTTGTGGTTTTATTTTAATTTTTTCCTTTTCAGTATGAAACGATGTTTTCAATTCCGTATAGATTTTCTTGTGAAGAATGAGAATATATTTAAATTAGTTAATGAGATTGTATTTTATATTGTTAGTACTGTCAAATCAGTATATTTTTTCATTTCATGAAAATTGTAGTTTTCTTTTTTATTATGAATGGTGTAAACTCAATTATATTTTTTATTTAAATAAAATTTGATGTGTGCGATTTTAGCATGGATCCAAAAGTCTTGGATCATGATGTTAGATTTAGGCTAATTGAATGAAAGCTCCTGAGAAAGAGGACCTGCGAAATAAAAGATCAGCACTTCAATGTTTATGTTAGTTCCGCATTTAAGAATAGATAAATATAAAAATAAATTATGACGAGTAATTATGATAAAAGTGAGAATTCCGTATGTAAGAGCACGAAATTGAGATAGCAGAGTATTAGCAAGAGAGGTTCTCGAGGGTGGAAGGGGGCTGTCTGTCGAGGGTTATCTCCCCTATATATAGAGGGGGAATCCCTCTATGCCAGGAGTTTCGGTGAGGGGGATCCATATGCCCAGCGAGGAAGGCGGGATTCAGGGGGGATAAGGTTGCACCTTATCCGTTACTTAAGCAGCAAGTCTTCGGATGAAGGGGGACTCCTTCTTTGTCCAAACTCCTACTTGGTGGGGAGTCCTCTTAGGCTGAAGAGTCCAACCCCTTGAGAGCACCTTCCTTCCTTCGGGCTGGTTTGAAAGGAGCAGTAGGCCTTCGGACTAGGCCTCCTTCTTGGGGCAAGCTTGATGAGGTAGGTTTCATCATTTGATGGACTCTGGTGTAGATGCTCCCTCTTGGGCTGAGCATAGTTAGCCTCCTCTTTGGGCTGAACCATATTGCAGGGTGCCCCCTTCTTGGGTTAAGCCCGTCGACCTGGGCAGGCTTTTTTACTCTCCTGGGTTGGCAAGCCTTGCTTGGGCTTAGCATTTCTTCTTGGGCCAATCCTTTTTGGGTCATACTCATCATTCAATTCCCCCCCTTCCCCAACTCTAAAGAGGAAGGCTGCCTCCTAACTCCTTAGAGTAGGAACCTTGTATCCTTGGAAGGAGGGACCCATCTTTATTAGCCTGACGTCTATAAGGAAGGAGGGTGTCCCTAACTCTACAAAGGAGGGGTTAACATATGACTTTTGTGCCTACTTTATGTAGGATTTTATTTTCTGCAAAGAAATGTTAAATATATCAGATATATATATATATATATATATATTACGAATAGATATTGCATGGAGCAAAGTTAATGTGCCTCATAGGAGGAGGGCTTATTTGAGAGGGGGCCCTTCTTGGTGCAAGACTTAGGAACCTCACCAGAGGAAGAATAAGGCATCTGCTGGAAGCAGAGCTTAGATGCCTGCATGAGACAGAGCTTACAAGTCCCCCTGAAGAAGGACCTAAGTGCCTGCTTCGAGCGCAGGGGATGAATGGGCAGGAACTAGTATCGCCATCTGCTCCCACATGGCCGCTGCAACCACTTCTTGGATCGCGTGCAGCAATGCTGGAGAAAGTTCACCTGATGTAGTGTTAAAGGAGGTGCTTCTCCTTGGAGGATCAGCCAACGACTTTGTCACTTTGGAAGACAACATCCGAGCTGGGGAGGCTAGGGTGGATCCTCCTACTGGTGCTAGGGAAGCCCCAACAACAACCTGTAGAAGCTGATTGTTGGTAGGTACCTCCACTGTCTTTTGTTTATTAGTGGGATTGTTGAGAATCTCCATGGTATCTCACGTTTTCCACAGATGGGCCAAATTAATGCGTGTGATTTTAGCACGGGTCCAAAGCTCTTGGATCTTGATGTTAGATTTGAGCTAATTGAGTGAAAGCTCTTGAGAAAGGGAACCTGAAAAACAAAAGGTTAGCACTCTGATACTTAAGTTAGTTCCAGATTTAAGAATAGATAAATATAAAAATGAATTATGATGATAAATTATGATAAAAGTGAGAATTCCGTATGTAAGAGCACATTATTAGGGTAGCAGAGTATCAATAGGAGAGGTTCTCGAGGGTGGAAGGGTGCTTTTTGTTGAGGGGTACCTCCCCTATATACAGAGGGGGAATCCCTCTATGGCAAGAGTTTCGGAGAAGGGGATCCGTATGCCCAACGAGGAAGGAGGGATTCAGGGAGGATAAGGTTGTACCTATCCGCTCCGTAAGCAGCAAGTCTTTGGATGAAGGGGACTCCTTTTTCATGCAGACTCCTATCTAGTGGGGAGTTCTCTTAGATTGAAGAGTCCAATCCCTTGATGGCACCTTCCTTCCTTCGGGTTGGCTTTGAAGGGAGTAGCAGGCCTTCGGACCGGGCCTCCTTGTGCCAAACTTGACGAGGTAGGCTTCCCCCTTGCATGGACTCTAGTGTAGGGGGACTCCCTTTTGTTTTGGGCCTAGTGGGCCTCCCCTTTAGGCTGAACCATATTGCAGGGTGCTCCCTTCTTGGGTTAAACCCGACGACCTGGGCCGACTGACTCTCTCTTGGGCTGGCGAGCCCGTGCTTGGACTTAGCATTTCTTTTTAGGCCAATTCCTTTCCGCCATACCCATGAAAATTGATAACGACACTTATTGATTAATTTATAATTATTAGTGATGTCCTATCAAATTAATATTATGAAATAAATATATTATCAGTTTGTACAATTATGATTGAAATTTTTTTATATGTATGTAAATATTTAAAAAAAAGGTAGCGATCGAGTTGGGAATGATAGTAAAAAGAATTAAGTAAAAATATATCTATACTATTATAACTTTTTTTTATTGTCGTATCAATTTTTGAATATCCAAATTTACCTCTCAATTCATTTCTTCTCTTAAAACAATATTGGATTAGAATAGTTATTTACCTCTTAATTCATTTTCTTGGACAAAATGCATAAAACCGCGCCCCCTGTGTCTTCAAAAGTCAGCTAAAAAATATCTTTCTATTTTAGAAATAGGCTAACCCCCCCCCCCCTGTATTTTGTAAAACT
>NW_011628041.1:0-17325 GCF_000512975.1 Sesamum indicum
GAACATATTACACAAACAAAACACACACACTGACGCGCATAATTGCGGAGGAAACAGAGGTACGATTTTATTAATTAATATAATTATATTATTTAATTAGTTCGTTTATTAAATATTGATTATACTAAGTGATGTACTATTTAATCGGAGTATTTTATGATTTTGGCTATTTAAATTAGTGTCGAATTAAGTATCACATTTGGTATAAAAATGATATAGTTGATTAATTAAATTATTAGATCTATTATAGGATACGGGAATGAGGTGAAAGGACTGACAATTAGCGATTGAGTAGAAAGAAACGTTGTGAGATTATGGTAAGTAAATAATTAGTATTATCTATATATGCTTTCTGTATTTGTGGTTTTACTGTTATATGAATTTGTGGTTCGTGCTGATATTGATTTATATGAAGTATATGAGTGATGGATGATTTGATTTGATTGACGGTAATGTGTACATGGAATGAGAAAGTACGTTGAAATATTACGTTTGTTGTTTGATGTGTTGGTAGTGTTTGAGAATGAGAATGTATTGATATATGGTTTTACGTTACTAATTGTTTACAAGAATGGTGATATGTGAAAATGAGGGAGTGGTAGAATTGAATATAATTGTAGTGTGAATACCCCTTGATGTGTTGAAAAGCCTATAAGGCGATATGAAAAGTGCTATGTGCAAAAAGAAAGTGCTATGTGCGAAAAGAAAATGCTATGTGCGAAATGAAACAGCTATGTGCGAAAAGAAAATGCTATGTGCGAAATGAGATTGATGAGCCGGCTGTCAAGGGGTTCACTTAAATTTATATGACGGTGAGATTGAATTGGTGGGAAAAACACAACTTATAAGCAAACTAGGAAAAATGGAGTTTGATTGATTGTCTTGTTATGAGATAGCCATGTGGTGTAATAAAGCGAATTATGTTGGAATTAAGTTGACTGTATGCCATGCGTGTTGCCTGTTCCTCTTGTTTGGGCTGTGTTTGATATGCATATATAGATAGGGCTGGTTATTTACTTATTGAGTGGCAGACTTATTCCCCTGCTGACATTTTCTTTCAGAAATAGACTTTGAGGTGTCTGACTGTTGAAGAGTAGGTCTACGCGCTATACTCAGGCAGGTCGGGCCAGTATGCAGTTTTCTCCTTTTTATCAGTTAGAGTACAAAATGCATTTTGTTGTATAGAGAGAACGTAATGGAGATTACTTATGATGGACTACGTGTAGTGTTTGATGTGCATATATGATGATGCAGGTTCATTACGGTTATTATGACATTGGGGTTACGTATACATATGGGTTAAATTATTATGTGCATTTATATTTATAAACACAGGGATTACTATAAGTATGATGTTTAGCGTAGATATAGCCCTTGTAGCGAAAGGGGTGCTACAATAGGTGGTATCAGAGCAGGGATTAGATATCCTTAGGATAGTAGACGAAATGTAATATTATACGTAAGGTGTATATGTTAGGAATCTACTCACATGTGTGTATTTCATATAGGATGGAAGCGTCAAGAGAAAACGCTGCTGGCCCAACTGAGTAATTAGAGTCTGTGCAGGGTCATGATTCTGGATCAGAACATCAGGGGTTAGAATCCCAAAACAGAAATGCCCCACGACAGATATAAACCCAATTATGCAACAGTTTGTAGAAATGATGCAGGAGAACACGAGAGAAAATATTCATATTTATTCCTTAAGCCGGTAAGTTAGTTAAATTTCGAGGTCGAAATTTTTATTAGGAGGGGAGAATTGTGACGTCCATAGAATTTTATACGTAATTGGAAGACTAATTGATAATTAATAGGAATTTAAATTTTATTAGTAAATAAATTATAGATTTAATTTGGGATATAATAAAACTTGAACGGATTAAATTGGAGTTCGCTATAATATTTGGGGCAAATTATATTTATTTTAGAAAATTAGGAAGGATGTAATAGTAATTATTTTAAAAAGAATTTAAAGAAAAATAAAAGAAAAAAAAGGGTGGGCAGCTGCATGTGCTGCCACCGCCTCACCACTCATTAAATATATATATATATATATGTGTGTGTGTGTGCATGTTAAATTGAACATATTACACAAACAAAACACACACACTGACGCGCATAATTGCGGAGGAAACAGAGGTACGATTTTATCATTTTAATTTTTATTAATTATTGTAATTATATTATTTAATTGGTTCGTTTATTAAATATTGATTATACTAAGCGATGTACTATTTAATCGGAGTATTTTATGATTTTGGCTATTTAAATTAGTGTCGAATTAAGTATCACATTTGGTATAAAAATGATATAGTTGATTAATTAAATTATTAGATCTATTATAGGATACGGGAATGAGGTGAAAGGACTGACAATTAGCGATTGAGTAGAAAGAAACGTTGTGAGATTATGGTAAGTAAATAATTAGTATTATCTATATATGCTTTCTGTATTTGTGGTTTTACTGTTATATGAATTTGTGGTTCGTGCTGATATTGATTTATATGAAGTATATGAGTGATGGATGATTTGATTTGATTGACGGTAATGTGTACATGGAATGAGAAAGTACGTTGAAATATTACGTTTGTTGTTTGATGTGTTGTGAGTGTTTGAGAATGAGAATGTATTGATATATGGTTTTACGTTACTAGTTGCTTACAAGAATGGTGATATGTGAAAATGAGGGAGTGGTAGAATTGAATATAATTGTGGTGTGAATACCCCTTGATGTGTTGAAAAGCCTATAAGGCGATATGAAAAGTGCTATGTGCAAAAAGAAAGTGCTATGTGCGAAAAGAAAATGCTATGTGCGAAATGAAACAGCTATGTGCGAAAAGAAAATGCTATGTGCGAAATGAGATTGATGAGCCGGCTGTCAAGGGGGTTCACTTAAATTTATATAACGGTGAGATTGAATTGGTGGGAAAAACACAACTGGTAAGCAAACTAGGAAAAATGGAGTTTGATTGATTGTCTTGTTATGAGATAGTCATGTGGTGTAATAAAGCTAATTATGTTGGAATTAAGTTGACTGTATGCCATGCGTGTTGCCTGTTCCTCTTGTTTGGGCTGTGTTTGATATGCATATATAGATAGGGCTGGTTATTTACTAATTGAGTGGCAGACTTATTCCCCTGCTGACATTTTCTTTCAGGAATAGACTTTGAGGTGTCTGACTGTTGAAGAGTAGGTCTACGCGCTATACTCAGGCAGGTCGGGCCAGTATGCAGTTTTCTCCTTTTTATCAGTTAGAGTACAAAATACATTTTGTTGTATAGAGAGAACGTAAGCATGGAGATTACTTATGATGGACTACGTGTAGTGTTTGATGTGCATATATGATGATGCAGATTCATTACGCTTATTATGACGTTGGGGTTACGTATACATATGGGTTAAATTATTATGTGCATTTATATTTATAAACACAGGATTTACTATAAGTATGATGTTTTGCATAGATATAGCCCTTGTAGCGAAGGGGGTGCTACAATAGGTGGTATCAGAGCAGGGATTAGATTTCCTTGGGATAGTAGACGAAATGTAATATTATACGTAAGGTGTATATGTTAGGAATCTACTCACATGTGTGTATTTCATATAGGATGGAAGCGTCAAGAGAAAACGCTGCTGGCCCAACTGAGTAATTAGAGTCTGTGCAGGGTCATGATTCTGGATCAGAACATCAGGGGTTAGAATCCCAAAATAGAAATGCCCCACGACAGAGATAAACCCAATTATGCAACAATTTGTAGAAATGATGCAGGAGAACACGAGAGAAAATATTCATATTTATTCCTTAAGCCGGTAAGTTAGTTAAATTTTGAGGTCGAAATTTTTATTAGGAGGGGAGAATTGTGACGTCCATAGAATTTTATACGTAATTGGAAGACTAATTGATAATTAATAGGAATTTAAATTTTATTAGTAAATAAATTATAGATTTAATTTGGGATATAATAAAACTTGAACGGGTTAAATTGGAGTTCGCTATAATATTTGGGGGCAAATTATATTTATTTAAGAAAATTAGGAAGGATGTAATAGTAATTATTTTAAAAAGAATTTAAAGAAAAAAAAAAGAAAAAAAAGGGTGGGCAGCGGCATGTGCTGCCACCGCCTCACCACTCATTAAATATATATATATATATATATGTGTGTGTGTGTGCATGTTAAATTGAACATATTACATAAACAAAACACACACACTGACGCGCATAATTGCGGAGGAAACAGAGGTATGATTTTATCATTTTAATTTTTATTAATTATTGTAATTATATTATTTAATTGGTTCGTTTATTAAATATTGATTATACTAAGCGATGTACTATTTAATCGGAGTATTTTATGATTTTGGCTATTTAAATTAGTGTCGAATTAAGTATCACATTTGGTATAAAAATGATATAGTATATTAATTAAATTATTAGATCTATTACATTTAATTATTATTATAGCAAATTTACACAATTCTATCGGAATGATTAACCGAATATGTAATTCTATGTATTGTTGCTTAATTAAATTGTATAGCAACGATAAATCGACAGAAAATTTATAGAAATATTTTGAAAATTATATTTAATAAATGGTATGTTAATAAAGAGGAAAAACGAAGATTTGTATTTCGATATAAATGAAAAATTAAAGAATTATTAGAAATTGTACAAATGATATTTAATATTATATTTAAAAGAAATTACGATATTCTCGATATATTAATTGTGTGTGGTATAACTCATTATAGGATACGGGAGTGAAGTGAAAGGACTGACAATTAGCGATTGACTAGAAAGAAACGTTGTGAGATTGTGGTAAGTAAATAATTAGTATTATCTATATATGCTATCTGTATTTGTGGTTTTACTGTTATATGAATTTGTGGTTCGTGCTGATATTAATTTATATGAAGTATATGAGTGATGGATGATTTGATTTGATTGACGGTAATGTGTACATGGAATGAGAAAGTACATTGAAATATTACGTTTGTTGTTTGATGTGTTGTGAGTGTTTGAGAATGAGAATGTATTGATATATGGTTTTACGTTACTAGTTGCTTACAAGAATGGTGATATGTGAAAATGAAGGAGTGGTAGAATTGAATATAATTGTAGTGTGAATACCCCTTGATGTGTTGAAAAGCCTATAAGGCGATATGAAAAGTGCTATGTGCAAAAAGAAAGTGCTATGTGCGAAAAGAAAATGCTATGTGCGAAATGAAACAGCTATGTGCGAAAAGAAAATGCTATGTGCGAAATGAGATTGATGAGCCGGCTGTCAAGGGGGTTCACTTAAATTTATATAACGGTGAGATTGAATTGGTGGGAAAAACACAATATCACCTTCTGGTAAGCAAACTAGGAAAAATGGAGTTTGATTGATTGTCTTGTTATGAGATAGTCATGTGGTGTAATAAAGCTGATTATGTTGGAATTACGTTGACTGTATTCCATGTGTGTTGCCTGTTCCTCTTATTTGGGCTGTGTTTGATATGCATATATAGATAGGGCTGGTTATTAACTTACTGAGTGACAGGCTCATTCCCCTGCTGACATTTTCTTTCAGAAATAGACTTTGAGGTGTCTGACTGTTGAAGAGTAGGTCTACGCGCTATACTCAGGCAGGTCGGGCCAGTATGCAGTTTTCTCCTTTTTATCAGTTAGAGTACAAAATACATTTTGTTGTATAGATAGAACGTAAGCATGGAGATTACTTATGATGGACTACAGTGTAGTGTTTGATGTGCATATATGATGATGCAGATTCATTACGCTTATTATGACGTTGGGGTTACGTATACATATGGGTTAAATTATTATGCGCATTTATATTTATAAACACAGGGATTACTATAAGTATGATGTTTACCGTAGATATAGCCCTTGTAGCGAAGGGGGTGCTACACATTATGTCCTTCTTTATTGCTGAAATTTTTTGAAGCCTATATATAGGCTTGTCCATTCTTCATTTGAGACACACCACAAACAACAAATTCTCATTCTTGAGTTTTCTCTAATTCCCTCTTTCGGCTTCTATATTGTGTCTAGAATTTGAATCTCTTGTTTCGATAACAAGCTTTTGAGTGTTTGATCGAGATATTTTTCGGTATAGTGCTAAAACCGAAAGAACTGTAACCGTCTTATCCTGGGAGAAATACGTTGAACCCGGTGCACTGCTGATACGGGGCGTATATTTTCTTCAAGGCAAGCAGTGATTCTGCGATTCGGTTAAAAATTTACGACTAGAAATTGGTCTGAGAATTGTTACGATACAATTCTCGTTGTAAGTTTTCGATTTAAATTTCTTGTTATAAATAGTGTTTCTAATTGTGTTATGTTATTTGTTCCAACGTGGCTTTATTTGCTTTTGATTTCTTAAATGCGGTTGTAATATTTCAAAACGTCGTTTCGATTGCTTGAAACTAAATTATTTTTCCAACAATTACGAAGACACTTCCAGCTCCCGCTTTCTTTGAATTTGGTTGCCAAGTTGGGAATGGTTGAGATGACACCAATTCCATCTTGAGGGAGGGATAAGGGAATCCAGAACTTAATTCTCCAGGTGCAGCTGAGCAACTAAAAGGAAGAACATTAATTGCTGATTAAAACTTGTAAACCCGATTTTCTTACATATGTGTAGAAATGCGGGTTTATAAGTGAAATAGCACTTATAGTCATCTTTAGTTTTAGCACTACCACCAAGATCCGCACCGACGGCCGCTCCGCCCGGGCTCGCGCCCAGGGTTTTGCGGCGACCGCCGCGCCCTCCTACTCATCGGGGCCTGGCCCTTGCCCCGACGGCCGGGTATAAGTCGCGCGCTTCAGCGCCATCCATTTTCGGGGCTAGTTGATTCGGCAGGTGAGTTGTTACACACTCCTTAGCGGATTTCGACTTCCATGACCACCGTCCTGCTGTCTTAATCGACCAACACCCTTTGTGGGATCTAGGTTAGCGCGCAGTTGGGCACCGTAACCCGGCTTCCGGTTCATCCCGCATCGCCAGTTCTGCTTACCAAAAATGGCCCACTTGGAGCTCTCGATTCCCTGGCGCGGCTCAACGGAGCAGCCGCGCCGTCCTACCTATTTAAAGTTTGAGAATAGGTCGAGGGCGTTGCGCCCCCGATGCCTCTAATCATTGGCTTTACCCGATAGAACTCGCGCTCGAGCTCCAGCTATCCTGAGGGAAACTTCGGAGGGAACCAGCTACTAGACGGTTCGATTAGTCTTTCGCCCCTATACCCAAGTCAGACGAACGATTTGCACGTCAGTATCGCTGCGGGCCTCCACCAGAGTTTCCTCTGGCTTCGCCCCGCTCAGGCATAGTTCACCATCTTTCGGGTCCCGACAGGTATGCTCACTCGAACCCTTCTCAGAAGATCAAGGTCGGTCGGCGTTGCACCCCTCGGGGGGGATCAGGCCGGTCAGCTTCCTTACGCCTTACGGGTTTGCTCGCCCGTTGACTCGCACACATGTCAGACTCCTTGGTCCGTGTTTCAAGACGGGTCGAATGGGGAGCCCGCTGGCCAGCGCCGGGAGGGCGCAGTTGCCGAGGCACGCTGTGGGCGCGCGCTGTCCGCCACGATCGGGGCGACGGCGTTCCGCGGGCATATCGACTGCCCGGGCTTTGGCCGCCGCCTCAATCCGCGCTGGTCCGTGCCCCGAGCCGATCGGCGGACCGGCTCTCGCCGTTCCACATCCGACCGGGGCGCATCGCCGGCCCCCATCCGCTTCCCTCCCGACAATTTCAAGCACTCTTTGACTCTCTTTTCAAGTGCTGATTAAAACTTGTAAGCCCGATTTTCTTACATATGTGTAGAAATGCGGGTTTATAAGTGAAATAGCACTTATAGTCATCTTTAGTTTTAGCACTAACACCTTACAGTTAATTATAGGTAGTTAATTCTTCAAGAAGTCAGTTTATTAGATCAAGATTGAACCTTCTGTTACAGGTAGTTAGCAGCAGTTGGAGTCCTTTGCAGCTACTGACGGTTGCCTATTTAAAAGGTATGAATATGTATAGATAGCTTAGATCTTTTTTCAAGTCAAGAAGAAAAATTGGAATGATTTTTGTTTACAGAAAATGGCTGCAATTTGCAGTTTAGTTAAGAAATTTCTCACCCTTGTATATTATATATTATTAGGGTGAAGGGTAAATTGTTTCATTTTAAAAAATATAGAGAGATAAATTATTGTATTTTAAAAAATACTGAAAGGTAAATCACTATTTCTTTTCTCATAAGGGGGTAATTTGCTCATTTGTAATATCACAATGAGGTTGCTTGCATTTTTTTCTATTATTATTTATGTGAAATACTCTTACTAGCCCGTAGTGATGGGAGATGCATCTAGAAAAAATAAATTGTAACAGTCTGGTGTGAATCTTTTGCTAACCTACATTATTTACTCTAGGGTGAATACCAAATAGCAATTTACCCTCTTGTGATATTGAAAATGAACATATTACCTCCAATAAAAAAAATATAGCAATTTATCCCCCCTATACATTTTAAAATGAAGCAATTTACCTCCTTATTTAAGGAGGTAAATTACTTCATTTTAAAAAACATAGGGAAATAAATTGTTGTATTTTAAAAAATGAAGGAAGGTAAATCGCTATTTATTTTTTCATAAGGGAGTAATTTGCTCATTTGCGATATGACAAGAAGATTGCTTGCGTTTTTTCCATGTACTATATATATGGGCCTAGCTAGCTAGGTCATACTATACTAGCTACTTGTGAGAGACAAGAATTATTACTTGTGAAAAGACATTCCATTTAGATAATTAAAATTGTAGACTAATTTTATGTTTTGAGAAAAAATGTAAGCAATTCTGTCATATTATAAATGAACAAATTATTTTTTAATAATAAAATTTAACAAAATATCCTCCTGTATCTTTTAAAATGAAGCAATTTATCTTCTTAGACACAGGGTAAATTATTTTATTTTAATTAACACAAAGGGATAAATTACTAGTTTTTTATAAGAAAGTAATTTGTTTATTTACAATATTATAGGAAAAGGAATTATATTAAATCCGTTATGTTTCTGTTATAAACCCGACCCACCATCTTATGTTTATATTAATAATGCAAATATTTGGCTGCCGATATTGGATATCTGTTCGTCCCAGCATGTATACAACCTAGTATTTGTCTGTTGCATGCTCTTAGATTATATCAAGACTCGGTACGTACCAAATATGCAGGTTAATGGTCGGCTTCGTGGGTATGTGCAAATGGTGACACATGCAGTAAGAACAATTTTCATAACAGAATTCCATCTTTTAGCTTAATTAATATGTTGCTGAAAAATAAATACTAACACTTGGTCCTCTACATAAGTTTCTATAACATTTAATTTGCTGTGGAGACTAACTAAGTGAAAGTTAAACTATCAAATCATTTGAAACTTAACACACTCTCCGCCCTAATTTGTGCTACTTTCTCACTTTGCTGCTCCAACTTATGAATAAATTATTAAATGTAGCATGCCATGTGAAACTATATCATGAAATCTTCTCCTACACTATAAAAAAATACAACATTTAATCATGACTAATTGTAATGGTTAAAAACAAAATAGTCATTGATCACGGTCATACGATGGTTGTTGGTCGTGATATCTGCGAGTGTGGCTAAAATATTTGCCAAATATTTGGCATGGCTAAAAATCATAGTAAATACTTTTATTATGGCTCTTAGCTATGACAAATAACTTTTTCTTGGTGGAATATTTATGTTTTTGCAATAATTTTATTTAACCATAAATTATTTACCACAATTTTTAATACATAACTGTTAAAATTATAGTTTGATGCATGCGGGTTTAGCACTGGTCCAGTGGGTTCAAACTTGGGCGCTGGGCCTGGATTGCTTAGGAAAGAATATGAAGAAAATAGACCTGCAAAGTAAAATATTAGCACTCCTACACCAAAATTAGTATTGAATTTGAAGAATAATAATTCAGAATTATACAAAGTGTTGAAAGAATGAAGCGTAATGATGGGAAATAGACGTAAATCACGTTTCCAAAAGTAGAAGAAACATAGCAGAGTGATAACCAAAGTTTCGACTGATGAAGGTGTCCCCGCGCTTGGGGATGAATTCTCTATGTATAGAGGAGTGTCCTTTTTCACTAAGGAATTGATAGTGCCTCCTATTCCTGCGATGAATACATAAAATTAGTCAAGATGAAACATGATCAAGTCCTATTTTTTAGGGATCATGTTGATAAAATCATTATTTAAGTGAGGGAGAGAGTCCGAGGCGAAGGAGGACTCCTAGTTCGTAAGGAGTCTGCTAAATGCAATGGGAGATCTTCCTGCCACGCGTACTCCATGCTTGTTAGGAGGGCATCGTGCAGGGTCCAAGTGTGTGCCACATAGGCTTTAGAGAGTGATGCGTACGTGAGAACTGGGCCAGCTGTTGGTGTTTAGGCTGCATGAAGTGGGCCTCTTCCGCCGTCATGGCCATGCCCAAGGGGTGGAGTATTGGGCTTTTTAGCTCGCTTTTGGTCCGTAACTCGTTAGGCCATACCCATGGTCTTCAAGCTCGTATGCTCCCCGACTTATTAAAGGGTCCTTCCCAAGTGGAGTCTAACTTTCCAACTGGTTTCAATGCGTCCACCCTTCTTAGCACGAGGTGTCCCACTTGAAAGCTCCGTGTTATTACTCTCCTGTTGTGGTCACTGATCATAGTGTTCTTATACCTTTGAATGCAAATAAAGCTTTTTTTCTCAATTCCTCAATAAGGTCCACATTTCTTTTAGCAACTCTATATTGTTTTCTTAAGACAAAATATAGGATTCTGTGAGAGGGTACTCCCAACTCAGCTAGAATGATGGCCTTTGTCCCGTAAACCAAAGTGAAGGGGCTTTCTCTTGTGGATCCTCGAGAGGTAGTGTGATACGCCCATAGTACACTGGTTAATTCTTCTGTCCAATTTCCACCCACTCTTTCTAATTGTCTTTTGATTCCTTGAACAAGGATTCAGTTAGTGACTTCCACTTACCCATTGGGTTGGGGGTGTGCCATAAATGTGAATCTCTATTTAATATGAAGTCCTTTGCGCCAGTCTTGTATTTTATGGCCTTGGAATTGCCGATCATTGTCTGAGATTATTTCACGAGGGAGACCAAAGCAACAAATGATGTTCTTCTATATGAATTTCATCACCTCTATTTCTGTAATGCAAGCGAATGGCTTAGCTTCCACCCACTTGGTAAAGTAATCTATAGCTACTAGTAGGAATTTCCTTTTACCAAGTGTTAGGAGAAATGGTCCCATGATGTCTATCCCCCACTGTGCAAAAGGGATAGGGTGATAGAAAGCGGGCAACTCGTACTTTAAGTCTGCAGCCTCCCATCTATTATCTAGAAGGTGTCCCTCTTTCAACCATCGGATAATAGGGGTTCTCCAATCTTCTGAGGAGGATATAGCTTGAATACACATTGGAACCCTTGTTTTAGAGATATATTGTATGATGTTATGCCTCGTTCTACAATCTTCTAGAGTGTTGGCTAATTTGGAGAGGCAGTCAACTTTCATGTTTTCATCTCTTGGGATTTGAACAACCTCAAAGCTTTCGAATGTCGTTTTGAGTTCCGCTATATGCTTCGGATATTGAATCATGTTTTCTTCCTTAGCCTCGTAGGAGCCTTCGACTTGTTTGACTATTAACTGAGAATCTGAATAAGCTATTACATGTCTAGCTCCCATTTCATGCTCCATTCTGAGTCTTGTTACAAGTGTCTCATGTTCGGCCTCATTTTTGGAGGCCTTGAATCCAAACTTAATAGCAAATTCCAAGTCTTCTCCTTGGGGTGAGGTGAGGACTATACCTGCTCCACTAGCTTCAGTTGTGGATGACCTATCTACATGCAATAGCCATTTTCCAGCTTGAGGGATGCCGTCTTCCGATGTTCCTGTAGTTTGAGAGACGAAATCGGCTAGGGCCTGGGCTTTGATGGAAGTTCGAGGCAGATAGGAGATATCATATTCACTTAATTCTACCGCCCACTTCACCAATCACCCTAAGGTGTATGGTTTACCCAACGTTTGTTTCAAAGGTACGTTGATCTCCTTACACTTCATATGGTACATGGAGATCACGGCTTGCAACGCATTAAGGGTGGGCCTTCCCAAGATCACGTTGTAAATGGAAGGGGTGTCTACTAATAGGAATTTTAATAAGTAAGTCCTTCTAGCAGTACCAGTATCTAAGGTCAATGGCAGCGAAACCATGCCCCGAGGATGAACTATTTCTCTTGCAAACCCGTAGATGGAAGTGTTCACTTTTTTCAAAGGGGTATCCCCTAACTGCATTTGGTTGCAAGTTCTCCGAACAATATATCCGCATAACTTCCTGGATCTATAAAGACATATCCCACTTCATAGTTCGCCAGTAATATCGTGATAATTAGAGCATCATTGTGACGGCTCTTGGGACCTGAACGTTCTACCCTTCTAAACTGGATGAGGGGGACATCCTCCACTGCTCCGACATCTCAGATTTCTTTTATAGTTACGCTATGTGCTTCCCTAATATAGGCCTTCCTGGCATGATGGTGTTAGAAATGCTGACCAAAAATCCAATTAGATTGGCGATTTCAGAAACCATTTAGTAATCTTTATGAATGTGATATTATCTTGATGAATGTAGTAAGCATTCATCTGTAACACCATGTGTTTGTTGTGTTTACCGTTTATGTTGAACGGGGTTTTAACATCACAACAAATTCCCACAGGCCAATTGAATAACCCATATAGTTGGGTTGCGCATTGGATGGTAGCTAGGAAACCAACTTTTGAGGATTGGTCTGCAACGTTCCAAATCGAGGACTCGAGACTGGGTATCAAGAGTCCTATAGAGACTTGCACTAAGTATTCCATTCATTGAATGAGTGTCTTGTTTCATCGCGACAAACATTGAATGTCTATGCAATTTTAGTGGATTAGTTTACAAGGTTGTTAACTGATTGAACTGACTCGCAGGAATCGTCATATGGAAGCTTGGAGGCTTGCTCAGTATGAATTGAATTCCCAACTCCGATAGTACAGGATTAGTCCTTGGACTTAAAGAATCATGACAGTAACATGCATATGATGGTTGTATCTTAGATCTGGCGAGAGATGACTGTGTCGTCGATGTGGTCATTATAAGCCTTTTTCCAGTGTAGTTGGATTATGTATTAAGGACGATGGATTTCAAGATAGAATATGTCCCCTATCAGTATATGATGGATATATCTCCTATGTGCTCTGAGATGGTTTAGACTCTCTAAGTTTATTGCCATAGCGATTGGTCGAATAGAAAACAGTTTCCTTTGTCGATCAATAGAGTAAACGCATCTCAAGTACTCATCATAGTTGCTTAGTCTAGGATGGGAACCAACGCCCAATTGCATGCCCTAGACTAAGGCCGGGAGATGATCGACGGAAGGACCATAACTGTATGCAACTGGAGAGCCCAAATATTCGCGCCAACATTCACCTAGTCACTAGTGTCGTGGACCATTGCTAGACGGCCACCCATGGTGACGGGCGTTTCTGATTAATGGTTAATTAAAAATAATTAATTAAATTAGATTTAGTTAATTATTTGTGTTAGACACAATGCCCAAGTCTAGTTCAGGGTAAATGTAAAGAGTCACACACAAATCACTATGGAATCGAGGAATTAATTTGGAATTAATTCGAGAAGAAATAAATTAATTTAATTGGATTAAATTAATTTAAGGAGAATATATAAATGATTGGATCGTTTATTTAGTAACTCATTTGATGGATGGCTCAAGAATTCATTAATTGGATTAATTAATTTTGGGCTCAACACATTTAAATTAATTGGATTAATTTATTTGATTTAACTCAATTAATTGATTGGATCAATTAATTAGAGTTTGGGCTTAGATTTATTTAATTATATTAAATGAATCTTTAGACTTAGTTTGGCTAAAATTAATTTATTTAATTATTGTTCAATAGACTTTGGTTGGGCTTAATTTAATTTGATTAAATCAAGCCCGGTCCATACTTGAAGTCCAAACTCATTTGAGGGAGGTTGGAGCAAGTTAAGAAGGAGTTGAAACTCCTCAACATGGAGAAGATAATGGAGTGGTTATTTCATCATGGTTGAAGAGTATATGCATGTGTTTGTATAGGTTCATTTGTTATCCTAAAAGAAATTGGTTTTCATTGGATAACTGACACGAGGAGTAGCTTCTTGAGAAATCAAGTGGAGAGACAGCTCAGTCAAATGTAGCAAACATCATTTGTAATTAAATTCTTCCACTAACTCACTATATTCCAGCTTCCTGACGGATGACTAGAACACCTTAGTTACCTAATAGGTACAAGTCTTTGAGTCTGACCAGTCCATTGGATTATCATCCAAAGACATAAGGAGAAGCGATGTAGGACATTGGGTTGGATACTATTCGACATGGCATATAAACTAGATTTGAAACTTCTTGTATTTGGAATATTCGTAAGGTCATACAAGGTATGATTTAGGTCGAGAGTGAGTTGGAGGGTCAGTGGGAGCTTAATTATGTTCCTAGTGTTTTAGTGTGAACGTCTTACTCATTTGGAATGATATAAAGATGTCGGGGAACACTGAAGCACAAATATTATTAACGCAATTCTCCATGAAGGAATTGGATTCCTTCCCTTATCATAGGGTTAAGCTGTCCATCAGTCTTTGTGGACAGATGAGGAGCTCAGAAAGATGTTTAACATCTCCTTTGTCTTTTTCCTTTGAGACATGGGTATGTGGTCCAATCCTATAAGAGTCCATCGAGAAGGCACTGCTTAACAGTCAAGATTACTCTTTATTACCTGAATAAGGATTAAGGAAGTATTCTTGATGCAATGCAATGGAGAGTTGATTCTGAAAGGCTATGGCGATATTAGACTCCTGTTCTATGTGAATGGTGGCTAGTCTCAATTTGAATATACATTCAGACTCAATGGTGATTTGGCAGCTTGGAATGGTTTCAGGCAGGATGCCACAATGGTTTTAACCATAGAAGTCAAATGTATTGTAACTTTAAAAGTTGCTAAGGAAGTGTTTTGGATAAAAATCCACATCCAATGGTTGAATGTGGAGCCTAGCATGGCCAAGCCAATAGTTACCTGGAGGATAACAACTAGGCAATGGCACAAGCAAAAGGGCCGAGATCTCATCACAAATCCAAGGAATATTCTTAGACGCCACCATCAGTTTGGAACGATGGTAGAAAGAGGTGACATGCAGTTGGACTGCGTCATTTCGACAGAAAATATGGTAGACCCATGAGATCGAGCTAGTATCACGGATTGCTCACTCAGATAGGTCTGAGGGATATGGGCAATTGGCTTTAGGTCAAGTGGGAGATTGTTAAAAATGGTGACTAGAAAGCCAATTGAATTGGCGGTTTTGGGAACCACTTAGCAACTTTATGAATATAGTAAACATTCACTTGTGGCACCATGTGTTTGTTGTGCTTACTATATACGTTGAACGGGGTTTTAACATCACAACAAATGCCCACAAACCAATTGAATAACCCATGTAGTTGGGATGCGCATTGGATGATAGCTATGAAACCAACTTCTGAGGGTTGGTCTGAAATATTCCAAGTCGAGGATTTAGAGACTGGGCATCGAGGGTCCTACAGAAACTTACACTAAGTATTGCATTCATTGGATGAGTATCGTTTTCATCTGCGACAGACATGGGATGTCTATGCAATTTTAGTGGATTAGTTGAAAAGGCTTTTAACTGATTGAACTGCGGGAATCGTCATATGGAAACCTTGGAGGCTTGGTCTATATGACTTGAATTTTCGACTCCGATAGTACAGGATTAATCCTTGGACTTGAGGAATCATTGCAGTCGCATGCATATGATGGCTATATCTTATATCTAACCAGAGATGACTGTGTCTTCGATGTGGTCATTATAAGCCTCTTCCAGTGTAGTCGGATTATGTATTGGGGATGATGAATTTCAAGATAGAATCTATCCCCCATCGGTATATGATGCATATATCTCCTATGCGCTCTAAGATGGTTTAGACTCTCTAAGTCTATGGCCATAGCGATTGGTCGAATAGGAAATGGTTTCCTTTATCGATCAATAGAGTAAACGCATCTCAAGTACTCAGCGTAGTTGTCTGGTCTATGATGGGATCCAACGCCCAATTTCATGCCCTAGACTAAAGTCAGGAGATTTTCGATGGAAGAACCGTACCTATATGGTACTCAAGAGCCTAAATATTCACGCCAACATTCACCTAGTCTCTAGTGCCATAAACCGTTGCTAGATGGCTACCCATGGTGATAGGCATTTCTGATTAATGGTGAATTGAAAATGATTAATTAAATGTCCAAGTCTAGCTGAGGGTGAACCTAAAGAGTCACATACAAATCACTATGAATTTGGTGGAATAAATTTAGAGGCAAAATTTCATTTTTGGTCCAGTTAGATAAGGCCATTATCATTTCTAGTCCCACGCTTTTCATGGTCGACAGTTATGGTCCCCTGGTTTTCAAATTTTAACACTGTTGATCCTATAATCACCTTTCTTTTGTAATATGTATTTACACCTCATGCTTAGGAATAGGCCCAACATGCTTCCGAAATAAATTAAAACCCCATAAATTCATACCTTGCTTTTGACCGCTTTGTTTCCAGGTATTCCAAGTCCTCGGTTTTACGGACTTCTTCCAACCACACTACCGCAGCAGATGGTTCGCAGGAAATTGGCTCCTTCAGTAACAAAACAGCACAGCCCTATTTCGTTTCCTACCTTAGGGCGTGAAAGGGATTCCAATACAGGGTCTTAATAGAATTTTGGATAACAAGCTGAACAGAAGCCTAACTTTTATTGAAAAAATATAGGAAATATTACATAGATATTATTCCTCCGTTGGAGGAGACAACTATTTAGCCTCTCATGGTGTAGAGGACTTGACTTGTTGGGGAAACCCCCATAAACTGAAAATTTGAAATATTACAGAAAAATGACTCAGAATTCTAATACTTTGAAGAGTAGGAGAAGTTTTTTGATAATCCCCTTCTGCTTCCTTGCATCTTATTTATAGGCGTCCGCGGACTTCAAGTTCGGACTCCAAACTTGTCTTACAATGACGTTATTGCGTTCGTCATTGCCTTGTGATTTCCAGCTATTGGTCATAATGGTCTGTCGGTCACATGCTTTCCAGCTGGCTGCTCTGCTAACTGATGGCTTTTGTTTTTTCTGCCGACAGTCTTTTCTCTATTTTTTACATAGTTTAATTTTTACTTCTCTTGGTAAAAATTTTTCTCTTT
>NW_011628041.1:17335-32196 GCF_000512975.1 Sesamum indicum
CTTTCCCTTGTCTTGGTCCGGTTCGGGTTTATTTTTTGTAACCCGAATTTTTGTTCCGAACAGGGGCTTTTCTTGTTGGATGAGACCCCTTTCCTGCAATTTCTGGAGCTACTGAAACAAAGTTTATCTCCAGAACATCGCCTCTTTTCAAGTGGGGGTTGTTTTTCCATGAATCAAAGACCGCCCCACTAATCCACTCAGGAAGTTTTGAGATTTCCGAAAAACTCAGTGACATAGTATGAACTGAAACAAGAGCTCCAAAATCATACCATTCTCTGACATCTTCTGGTTTAGACCCTTCTAACATCCAGACTCTGTTATATTTTTCGGATGTTTCGATAATAGTCTTGCCTGGATTGACTCCTTTGCGGAAAATTAATTTTTCCCACATACGCTGATAATCCTGCCAAGCAGAAGAAGATATTAATTCGTTAGTATTAGCCTTAGTGGTGCCTGTCATTGGCCTAAGGCTAATCTTTCCCTCTTTAACCCCTGAGGTGCTGGGTTGACTTGAACCTACAGGAGTTTGCACTTCCTGTGATTCAATTGTTGCCGTTTCACCAGAGTCTGGTGATGGCCTCGTGCAATCAGTACTTGAATCCGATGCTACAGGTGTAGAGCCCTGTACTCTAAAGGCATGTTTTGGGTCATGCTCCCTCAACTCGTGAGTCATCCCCGAAGGTGACGCCTTCCGAATTGGTTCTCGTAGGTCGTTCCATAGCGAAGTGGATGCTAGTAAGGAACTTCTTATTGCGACCTGAACTGTGTCTTGATCGGCTCTTTGGATTTGTCCGGCAACTTGGGCATTGACTGCTAGTTGTCCGAACTTTCTGTCAAGCTCCTCGAGGTTTTCCCAGAGGTGCCTGAGTCTCAGCATGATGCAGTTTGCTTCAGATGCCTCCATCTCTTGTCAGGAAATCTGCAAGAACATTTTCATGAGATTTTATAACGACAATATTATAACAATAATATTGGCATTCAGCTTGCCATCTGATAATACGAGCTTTCTCTATTTTTGATTCTAATTTATTCTTTAAGAAAGCCTTAACATTAGTATTATCAACTTTTAAAGTAAATTCTTTAGCAAGTAAAAATAAAGGCCATTTTTTGAAAGCCTTCCAAACCGCAAAGAATTCTTTCTCGTTTATGTGCCAAACTTTGGCTTGTTGTTCTGAGAACAACCCTCCGGTATATCTACAGGGTTCCTCCCCTGTAGTTGTTTTCTTCATGAGCACTGCCGCCCATCTGTAATCATTGGCATCTGTGTAGACTACCAATTCATCCCCGTCTTACAGTATAGCAAGCTTTGGAAGGTTACTGCAAACTTGTTTTAGCTCATGAACTCTTTTGGTGTGGATTTCTTCCCATCTCCACTTTGAACTCTCCGGTTCTTTCAAGAGTGGTCGGAAATCCTTTCTGTATCTTGCAAGGTCCTTAATGAAGATTCCTGCAAAATTAACAACTCCCAAGAAGCTTTGCAATTGCTTCTTGTCTTTGAGTACATCTGGGAAATTACGGATTTTTTCCACAATATGGTCCTGCAACTCAATTCCTGCTTCGTCAATAAGGATTCCTAAAAATTCAATCTTATTGACTGCAATAGTGGCTTTCTTTTCAGAAAGTACTAAACCTTATTTATAGCATGCATCGGAAAATATTTCAATATGTTTAATATGCTCTTTCATATTTTTGGATGCAATTAGTATATCGTCAATATAGACAAACATGAACTCAAAATAATCTTTGAAAAGATTATCCATTTTTCTTTGAAATATCTGGGATGTATTAGCTAAACCCATTGGAAACACATTCCAGATATACTATCCCTGTGGTGTGGAGAATATAGTAAATTTATTTGATTCATTTTCCATCTTAATCTGATAAAATCCAGATTTGCAATCGAATTTAGAAAGCATTTTTGCTCCTTTAATGCAATCAATTAAGTGTTCTCTACTAGGAATGTAATAACCATCAAATTCTAATATCTTATTGATACCTTGATAGTTAATAACTAACCTGGGTTTACCTCTCTTTATTTCACCATGGTTTCTTACCAGAAATCCGGGGCTACTGTAGGTAGAGACTCCGGGTTCAATGAGTCCAAGACTGATATGCTCTCTGATTATCATCTGTATATCCTTCTTATCCTCCATGTTCATCTGGATAGGTTTGTATCGAACATACTCATATTTGCACTCATCTTTGACCTTCAGAGTAGCTTCGATCCTGTTCCTATCCCACCAAGCCAGAGGATTTTCACTAAAATTCCTCTAAATAAGCCTCTTGACGTTCTCAAGAGAAAGTCTGCTTTCTTCGTTGATGTCTAACGATTTCATTTCTAGTAGTGCTTCTTTAAGATTCAGAATTTCCTCTTCGGATTCCTTATAGAAGCTATCACTGTCTAAGGGTCCTTGTTGCCTGAAAGATAAAAGAACCTTACCAAATTTTCTCTTATCCTGCATTTTTGGATGAGTTAATCTGGCATCAAAATCACCACGTTTGCTGCGAAAATTTATTGGCATTATCCTATTAAATACCTTTTCTCTTTGCAATACCTGTATCTCACTACCACAGTTAGTAGTAAAGATTAACAGATTTCTCTGATTATCTTGCATATATCTTGCAAATGTTTGAATAAAGTTGTTACCTAGCAAGATATCGGCACCTGTATCATGAAAGTAGATAGGAGGTGTTTTTACCCTAAACCAGGGTGATACGAATGCTCCTCAAATCATGATTTTGGCTTCTCGTATTCCCTTATTGAGTATCAGGATTTTTTGTGAAAAATCCCTTCCTGCACTAACGGATAAGGTTTCTCTTGCTTGCTTAGGGAAAACTCCAGGTTTTGCCGTGCAAATACCTGATCCTGAATCAATATAAGCTGCAAAATATTATGTCTTATATTGATCATACAAAATACCAACATATATGTATATAAAAAAGGGACTCGCCATTCAATCCTTATGGTAACACCATCAAGACTGAATTCTATTCCGTTACCTTTCCTTCCCCATGGTTTATGATCTTCGAGGAAACTTAACCCCAAAGTCATACATCCACTTTCTCGTCCTGCAATACCTGCAACTAAAATTTCATGGCCTGCTATTTCCAGCATGCCCTCATATTTTCCAACAACAGGTTGTTGCAAATGATATAAGTCATCACAAGGAAAATAATTCTCTTTCTTAGTGATGTCAAATATAACTTGTATTTCTTTCCATCCTTCAGGGCATCTAAGTTTTACATTATCTACCCTAATCTCTTGAGGAGCTAAAGCTTTTAATAACTCTTTCTCCTTTGTAGCCTATAATCCTATCTTCTGAAAAGGACATTCGACTACTAAACTCAGCCCTAGAGTTAAGTGTTCGATCTAAGACTGGGTGATCTTTTATAATAATATCAACACCACCTATTCTAGGTATCCTAATAGGGTCTGGTGTCATGACTTTGGCGAATTCCTTGAAAATTCTAGGAATTTCAATATACTCTTTCCTAAGAAACAGATCTGAATGATGCGTATTGAAAAGGGCATATGCAATTCTATAAGTTATAGAATTCGGTCTATGTCCTTCTCTCATTAGATCTTTTCTTTTAAAATCTTAATGAAGGGTTAAGACTCTACTAAAATCTTGGTCTGCTAGGTTGTATGCAATCCTAGGATGAATGTCAAACATTAATTTTCCTGCATACAGATTACCTATCATTGTTCCAAGACAACCATCTCTCAAGTTATTGATTCTTCTATCCATTATTGATAAATGTATTTCTGAATCAATTCCTTCCTTAAAAGTCGCTTTTATTACTACTTCAATAGTTCCTATGTGGATCCATTTCGTAGTAATAGATACTTCTTCTCTAAGCTTACTCAATTCTTCAAGAATTTCTTCTTTAGGAATTAACTGCATTTCCATCACATTATCAGTAAGTTCCATAGGTATAGCAAACTCACTTGAACTTACTTTGTAGATTATGTGATGCTTTCTTTGGTTCAGTCCTATCTGGTTCATGACTTTTCCAATTCCTCCAATCCTAAATCCATCGTATAGGCTGAGGTTGGAATCTTGCCGCATGATTCTTTCCATAGTTTTGTTTGACACCGTCATTTTGGAAAAGAATCATGATAGGCTTTCGGAGGTTTGAAGCCAATCTCCTTCGTTGTAGTTATTCTGACTCGGTTGAAGATCCATCCGAATCAGTTTCTATTTCTTCTTCATAGACGCTTTCGTCTGACGGAAGATCTTCGAATTGGTAGATAGGTACCAAATCGCCATAGTAAACAGCATCTAGTATATCATTCGTGGCTTCAAATTTTCTTAATTCACCATGTTTCTGCGGGCAATCGGGAGATATATGTCCTTTTGCTCCGGAAGTCCAGCAATTGCAGTCTTTAAAACTTTCATTTGCTCGGGTATGGGCCCGTCTGAAAGTTCTTCTTGTAGGCGTTCATCCGGTGGATCTTGCATCTGTTCGTCTGGATCCTTGGGATGAAGCCCTTGTTGGTCCTGTTCTTTGTCCAGATTTGTACGTTCTGGCTTTAGACTTGGACCACCATGATCTCCGTCGGGAAAAGGTCCTCTTGGAACCCCTGGGGTAGCAGTCACTGTTTTGCTTCCTCCTTTTCCTCGGCTCACTTGATTCTCCTATAATAGTTGGAAAATCATTATTATCACAACAGAGAGGAGTTCATTTGATTTTACCTTTCAGTCGTTTCATGTTCTTCTGGATAGATGCTTGATAACACCAACCCTTCAGTTTGTCTTTAAGGAAAGACATTCTTCTTGCCACTGAATCCAGTTGTCCTTTCGGTACTTTGTATGATTGGATCAACATTTCCCGCCATGGACTGCATATCTTTGCGAAGAACATTGGAGCTGCTACTTCCGTTGCTACTCCACTCTGGAAGAAATATTTGCGGAAACAATTGATATATTCATCTACTGAGCAAATACTCCTTAATTCAAGGCTGAAGAGAGCCTGTGCATATTCTCTAGCCTTTTCTGCTCTACTTCCTTCGAAGTATCCATCTCCAATGAAGTGTATCTTGATGAGCCTTCCTAGCCGATCTGCTATTGCACCTTTCGAATCTCCGGCAAGGATGCTGGCTTTGGTATCTTCTGGGGTATTATCCCATCCGATCTTCACAGATCCCTCTAAGCTCAACTCCACAAGTTTTATGAAGTTTTCTTTGTCGAGCTCTAGGGTAGTTGCTGCTATCTTGATTGCTGCAACTCATTCGTCTATCAATTTCTCGGTATTTCGGAAATCGATAATATCTAGGTTTAGTATAGCGCCATATGGATGTAAGGGCTGGAGCATGGTCCTTGCCCAATGTGTATTCTCTTGCACCCTTTTTGGATTTCTTCCTGGATTTTCCTTTAGCCTGGTTCCCACAAATGTTGGTGTGGCATTAGTGCGGAAATCCGCACTTTCCCTCATCGGTTCATCCTGTGGAGGATCATTAGAACATGTACTTCCTTCCGGTGGTGGTAGTACTGGAGTGATCTCATTTGTTTGGATATTGACTAAATCCACGATCCCGAGTTGGGAAAAGGATTCCGCCAGTTCTTGTAGATCTGAAAGATCTGCTCTTGTTACCTCCATTATTTTATAGATCTGATAGATGCAATGATCAAATCTTCTCTTGACTTTGGCTTTGGAATATCCGTGGCCTTCCCCTTCTGGTGTAGAAGAGGTACTGTTCCGAGGGCGTCCTTGATTCGCTCCTGTCTGGATCTAGATGTTTCAGGACTCTCCCTCTGATTTTTCTTCAGATCTGTAATTTCTATCCTCAAATCTGTAAGGCCCTTGTATAGATCCGGAAGGATCTTAAGTATCTCGTCCACCTTTTGGCTCAAAGTTTCTATTTTCATAGGTATATGTATTAACCTATGTCCATAGTCTTGAACAGTCTTTTGTATCTCTCTCAGATCTTGAGAGATCTTTGATGTATCTGGCTCGAGTTCCTTCCAATTAGTCATAATTTTTAGAACTGAAATTATGTAGGAATTTACCCGTTCCATTTCTCCTGGCTGGAATTCTACCATGGACTTTAGTGGAGTGTAGACGTCTCACTACATTTCCTGGTAGTACTTGTCGAACTTCAAAATTTCTCAGCCACTCTTTTTCTTCTTCTGGCGTGAGAAGTTTTAGATCAATCCTCTTGGGACCTTTGTCACACTTGTCAAGAATTTCCATGAGAAATTCTCTTCTTTGTATTTCCAAAATTTGGAAATATTCCCTGTTTTCAGAGCAACTCGAACTTTCGTTCGGTTCCATTTTAACTTGAAAAGTCTCCTCCATTAGTGGATAAATAATATCAAAATATAATACTATCATATATTTCTTCGATAAACCTAGGCTCTGATACCATTCTTGCAAACTGGGTGTTCTTTTACAATTTCGAGATGAAATGGGATTAACTGTGTTAATTTCATAAAATTAATGGACTAAAACTGTTGGCCCCAAAAAGCAAGGGACCAAAAGTGAGAACTACCCTATCCTACGGGACTAAATCTGTCATTTCCCCTAATTTGGAATTAATTGGAGAAGAAACGAATTAATTTAATTGGACTAAATTAATTCAAGGAGAATATATAAATGATTGGATCATTTATTTAATAATTCATTTGGTGGATGGCTCAAGAATTAACTAATTGGATTAATTAATTTTGGGCTTAACACCTTTAAATTAATTGAATTAATTTATTTGGTTTGGCTTAATTAATTGATTGGATCAATTAATTAGAGTTTCGGCTTAGATTTATTAGATTAAATGAATCTTTAGACTTAGTTGTTCTAAAATTAGCTTAAATAATTACTATCCAATGGAGTTTGGTTGGACTTAATTTAATTTGACTATATCAAGCCTGGTCCATACTTGAAGTCCAAGCCCATTTGAGGGATGCTGGAGCAAGTTAAGAAGGAGTTGAAATTTCTCACCATGATGAAGATAATGGAGTGGTTATTTCATCATGGTTGATGGTTATATGAATGTGTGTGTATAGGTTGCCTTGGATACAAACTTGGTAGTTATTAAATTTTGAATTCAATTGTATGTAATATACAAAACTACACACATATACTTCTAACCAATAAGCCACGATGTTTTGCTCAATTTCTCTCTCAAAATATTCTCCTTTTTGTTCTATATTGAATTTGATTCAAGTTATAACATAAAATAATACAATTGAATTTTAATTTCAGTTGTATGTAATATACAAAACTACACACATATCATGTATGACCAACATCTAAGAACTATATCTCTTCCTTAGTGTTAAGATTTTCTTCTTGTTCTTTGTTCTATCTAGCAATAGAAAAAGAATTATATCTATCACATAGTGTGGTATGGACAAAGTAGAGGAGTTCTAATTTGGATCCTAGAGTGAACGAAAGAGAAACAAAAAGGGAAACAACACAAGTTGTTGTTCAACTACAGAAACAAAAGGTAAAATATCCTGTTATATTTCTATGTCTTTTTCTTTCATCCTCTAACCACATGTCTAGCATGTTTATTTGTTTGTTATTATGCTTTTGACAAACACTAAACGCCCGAAAATTTCAATGGAAACACCCCTTTGAACTAGTTTAAATTTTTTTTTTATTTTACGCTTTCGTCGCTTTCTTGGGCCATATCAATTCTTTCAGAATCTTCATACGAAAGCCTTAGAGATTTGATCGATATGACTTGAATTCTCGGCTTTGATAATACAAGATTAGTCTTGAACTTGAGGAATCATGGCAATCGCATATATGATGGCTATATCTTGGATCTAGAAGGAGATGATTGTGTCTTCGATGTGGTTGTTAAAAGCCTTTGTCTAGTGTAGTCAGAATATATAGTAAGGATGGTGGATTTCAAGATATGATCCATCCCCTATCAATATATGATGAGTATATCTCATATGTACTCTAAGATAGTTTAGACTCTCTAAGTTTATGTCCATAGCGATTGGTCGAATAGGAAATGGTTTCCTATGTCGATCAACAGAGTAAACGCATCTTAAGGCAGAGAGATGGTCGACTAAAGGACCGTACCTGTATGAAACTCAAGAGCCTAAATGTTCACGCCAACATTCACCTAGTCTCTAGTGTCGTGGACTGTTGCTAGACGACAACCCATGGTGACGGGCATTTTTTTATTAATGATTAATTGAAAATAATTAATTAAATTAAATTAAATTAATTATTTGTGTTGGACATAATACGCAAGTCTAGTTGAGGGTAAACCTAAAGAGTCATATACAAATCACTATGGCATTGTTGGAATTAATTTGAAATTAATTCGAGAAGAAATAAATTAATTTAATTGGATTAAATTAATTCAAGGAGAATATATAAAGGATTGAATTATTTATTTTAACAATATATTAATTGGATTAATTAACTTTTGGGCTTAACACTTTTAAAATAATTAGATTAATTTATTAGATTTGGCTTATTTAATTGATTGGATCAATTAATTAGTGTTTTGGCTCAAATTTATTTAATTGAATTAAATGAATGTTTGGAATTTTTTGGACTAAAATTAATTTTATTAATTATTGTCCAATGGACTTTGGTTGTGCTTGATTTAAGTTGATTATATCGAGCCCGGTACATACTTGAAGTCCAATCCCATTTGAGGGAGGTTGAAGCAAGTTAAGAAGGAGTTGAAACTCCTCACCATGATGAACATGATGGAGTGTTTATTTCATAATAGTTGAAGGTTATATACATGTGTGTGTATATGTTGCACACAAACTTGGTAGTTATTAAATTTTTTATTTCAATTGTATGTAATACACAAACTGCACACATATACATCTAACCAATAAGCCATGAAATTTTGCTCAATTTCTCTCTCAAAATATTCTCTTTTTTGTTCATTATTGAATTTGATTCAAGTTAGAATATAAAATAATACAAAATCACAAAACAATAGTGCTTGTTGGAATTGTTTTTCCTTCTTGTTCTTTGTTCTATCTAGTAATAGAAAAAGAATTATATCTACTCCATAGTGTGGTCTGGACAAATTAAAGGGGTTCTAATTTGGATCCTAAAGTGAATGAAAGAGGAACGAAAAGGAAAACAACGCACGTTGCCGCTCATGTAACGAAACAAAAGGTAAAGTTTCATGTTATATTTTTATGCTTTTGTTTCATCCTTTAGCCGCATGCCTAGCATGCTTATATATTTCTTATTATGCTTTTAACAAACACCAAATGCCCAGAATTTCAAAAGGAGCACCCCTTTGAACCGTTTTAATTTTTTTATTTCACGCTTCGGCCGCGTTTCCCGGCCATACTGGTTTCTTTCAGTGTTGTTGGACCGCAAAACATCAGCAGAAACAACAATAGACCCATAAACCTAGTCGGTATCGCAGATTGCTTATGATCATATTAGTTTGAAAAACATGGATAATTGGCTTTAAGGTCAAATGGGAGATTGTTGGAATAGATAACCAAAAAGCTAATTGAATCGGCGGTTTTGGATGTATTCTATTTTAACAATTAATTGATATTATGGAATATTATTTTAAGTGAATAAAATGAGTATTCGCTTATTTCGCATTTACTTTGTTATGCTCATTCTATATGTTTGCATTTGCTTGAATATCACAACAAAGCCCATAGACCATTGGCAACTATGCAGTTGGACCGCGCATTGGATGGCGGTCACGAAACCAATTGCCAAAAAGTTGGATTTGAAACATTCCACGTCTAGAATCTCAAGATTGGGCATTGAGAGTCCTATGGGTTCTTGCACTAAAAAGTGGCATTCAATTAGTGAGTACCGTGTTTCATCACTGACAGAAGTGGATCGTCTATGCAATCTTAGTGGATTAATTGATTAGTTGTCGAATCAATGGAACTAACTCGCGGGGATCGTCATATGAAAGCGTTGGATGCTTGGTCGGTATGACTCGAATCTCCGATTCCGATAGTACGAGAGTAGTCCTCAAATTTGAGAAATCACGGCAGTCACGTACATACGATGACTGTATCTTGGATCTGCATGAGAGGTGACTGTTTCACAGATACGATCATCATAAGTCTCGTCCAGTGCAGTCGAAATATGTAGCAAGGACGGTGAGTTCCAAGAAGAGGATCCGTCCTCTATCAGTATCTGATAGAGGTATCTCTTATGCACATAGAGACATGCTTATGCCTTATGAACCTGTAGCCACAGTGGTTGATCAACTAGGAAAGGAGGTTCCTATGTCAATCAATTAAGCGTAGCGCGGTCTCAAGTATTAAAGTATAATGCCTAGTTCAAGATGGGAACTGAAGCCAAATTTCATGCTCTAGTCTACGGCCGGGAGACGGTAGATGGAAGGACCGTATCCGTATGGACTCGAGAGCCTAAATGTTCACACGGATATTCACCTAGTCTCTAGTGTCACGGATCGTTGCTAAACGGCAACCCATGGTGACGGGCTTTCTTGAATTAAGGCTAATAAAAAATTATTAATTAAATTAAATTCAATTAATAATAGTGTTGAAAACTAGCCTAAGTCTAGCTGAAAGGTGAACATAAAGAGTGACACACAAATTATCACGAAAGAACAAGAAATTAATTTGGAATTAATTCCATAAGTAATTGGATTACTTGTAAATGAGAGATCCATTAGATGAAAGGCTCAAGTATAAATTAATGGATTAATTTATATTGGGTTTGTCCTTATTATTTAATAAGTTGGACCTTATTATTTAATTAAGGCAATTTGGACTTATGTATTTAATTGGATTAAATACGTATTGGGCTCAATTGGATGGATTTTTTATTAAACTAGATTTAAATAAAAATTCATTGGGCCTTGTATTTTTAATCATAAAAATAAACCAACACACCCCAATGGAACACATGTAAAAGCTCTATGGAAGGAAATTATTCGCTAGCAATTGCGATTTTGGAAAGTACAATTTTAATCATCTTCTTGATTTGGAATTAAGAAGATTTACCTATAGATGAATAAATGTACCTAGACACATTTATATAAATCTATAGAAGGTATATATATTATTGTACATAATATTATTTAGAATAATATTATTACACAATAACAACAACACAAAATAATTTCCTCCCTAGTCTCCACTCGGTCACCCCTCTCTCTCCAACTTCTTAGAGTTCTTTTTCTCTTGATTTCTTCTATCAAAGAAAGCATTAGGATTCTAGTACCGGTGTGGTGTGGACAAATTAGAGGTTCCTGCATTAGAGCCTCGCGTGAACGCTTAAAGTAGGCGGTTTCCAATGAAGGTAAAATTTTGTTCTTTTGATTCCTATTCAGTTTCTTTATGCAATTTTACCACAACCCCCTTTATGTTATATTTATTGTTAATACTACATTGAACGTCTAGGAACTCCAAGGGTACACTAATTCAATTCGTTTATTTAGCACTTTAATTTTTATTATTGTGTGCGTTTATCGCTACGGCTTCCGCTTGCCAGTACTCGGGTCGTACCACGCGATCCTTCATGTAAAATCCCGTGAAGTACCACTTATCTTTTGAATCCTGACTCACTGTAGCATCAATATGGATGGTAGAAAACAACTGGATCCATACATTGAGATCCTTCCTCCAAGCACAAGCCCCAACTCTCGACCCTCGATTCCACCCCAATCAAGATCCTAACTTTGGACTTAGTCTCGGAGATAAAGACCAAGCCCGGGTTATACTTCTTGACAAGCTCCCGGAGCGTGTGAACTGTCCAAGAGGACCCCAACCCCTGAAAGTTCCAAGCTAAGATTTTCATGATTGTCAAAAACCTCATCAACTAGCTGCAGTCGCCACTTACTAACCTGGAACCCCGCCCCCTAAGGTTTAATCCAATGCCTGATCCTTGTCCCTCCATCATTCAAGCGCACCCCTCTTGGCCGCCCTCTTCACCCCGAACCATCTTAGAACCGACCCCTTGAGCTATAAATCGCAACGACACTGAGAAAGTTTCCTCGATCCTAGTAGCCCGGGTTATACTTCTTGACAAGCTCCCGGAGCGTGTGAACTGTCCAAGAGGACCCCAACCCCTGAAAGTTCCAAGCTAAGATTTTCATGATTGTCAAAAACCTCATCAACTAGCTGCAGTCGCCACTTACTAACCTGGAACCCCGCCCCCTAAGGTTTAATCCAATGCCTGATCCTTGTCCCTCCATCATTCAAGCGCACCCCTCTTGGCCGCCCTCTTCACCCCGAACCATCTTAGAACCGACCCCTTGAGCTATAAATCGCAACGACACTGAGAAAGTTTCCTCGATCCTAGTCATCACAGATTTCCACCAACCTCGTCCTCTGTCATGGTTCTTGAACCTGGAAAGGTGGATGATGCCATTTCTACACCAGAAAAGGCCCCCGGTGCACTCTTCACCTCCTTCTCCTTTCGCCCATCCTCATCGGTACAACCCATGCTCCAAACATTTCTCTGTTTCTTCTATGGATCCTCCAAGCTTTGAACCTTTATCGGATGCCCTAGGCAGCGACTCTAGCCTGAGTCTGTGCGGTTCCCCTAGCATGCTCCCTACCCCGATAGCCAGGCACTACTTCAGAATCGGTCTGCCTAGTATCATCAGACACCCAAAAAGTGGTTGCCCCTCTCCTATTCTCCCCATGCCTCGATTGACCTAAAGAAGGATGGGCAAGACCATTCATGCTTGTCCCCTGCGCTCGAACCCTAGCAGGAAGCGGCGCCATCAACCAAGGACCATATGGTGATGCTTCCCCAAAATCAATGAAGCCCTCCTCAAAACATACCACGCTGTACTTGTGATGTCCGTAGAATAATTGTACGTAATTGGAAGACTAATTGGTAATTATTAGAAATTTAAATTTAATTAGTAAATAAATTATAGATTGAATTTGGGATATAATAAAACTTGAATGGATTAAATTGGAGTTTGTTATAATATTTGAAAGCAAATTATATTAATTTAGAAAATTAGGAAGGACGTAATGGATTTTTTGAGAAAAATTTAATTAAATAAATAAAATAATAATAATAATATTATATATATAATAATATATATATAAAGTGAAGAGAGAGAGAGAGGATGAGAGTGGCCACCGCCTTAGCTCTCTCTCCCCTCTCTTTACTACACACGCACCCCCATACACAGCATGCAGCACACACAAACAATTCACTTTGTAAATTTGAAATTCTCTCGGCCAAAAAGGAAAAAAAACAGAAGTAAGAATTTATATATTAAAAATTATAATAATTTATATAATTATATTATTTAATTAGTTCATTTATTAAATGTTATTTATATTGAGCGATATACTATTATACCGGAGTATTTTATTATTTTGGCTATTTAAATTAGTGTCGAATTAAATATCACATTTGCTATAAAAATGATATAGTTGGGTAATTAAAATATTAGATTTGTTAGATTTAATTATTATTATAGCCAATTTACACAATTCCATTGGAATGATTAACCAAATATGTGATTCTATATATTATTATTTAATTAAATTGTATAGCAACGATAAATTGACAGAAAATTCATAGAAATATTTCGGAAGTTATATTTTAGAAATATTATGTTATTAATGAGGGAAAAGTAGGTTTCATTGGTAATATAATTTACGAATGTTAATTCAAAATGAGAGTTATAAATATATATGGGGTTTGATTAAATGAATTCTTATGAATTAGTTGATAAATCAATTAGATGATTGAGAAGCTTAGAAAGTGTAGTTATCTAAAATGAAATGGAACAGGGGTTTGGACTTTAATATAAGTGGAATACTAAAAGATTGGTAGAAAATGTACGAATATTGTATAATAGTTTATTTAGAGTTTATGATATTGTATATATATATATTGATTATACGTATAATATTCTATTATAGGACGTGACGAAAAAGTAGAGAGTTGAGCAGTCCCTCGTGGAATCGAAGCATTTTGGGATTTAAGGTAAGTATAGCTAATTGAACTTATATATATATCTATATGTGTAGTATTGTATATATATTATATATATTGGTTTCTTGGATGCGAACATGGACTTGGCTTTATATTATTATGCGTGGCTTTCGTATATTGACTGTTTATATAATTAGTTGTGGATTATTTATTAGATAACCCTAATATCGGTAGAATTGTTATTATGTGTCATATGTGTCTGTAATGGATGGACATGAGAGTGGTATGATTACGTGATCGTATAATTGATTCTTGTATGAAATCAAATTGGAAGTTATTATTGAGGAAGTAATTATTATAAAGAACAGAATGGTGATTGTGAATTGAGATAAAAGATGATGCTTACATAGTTGGGAACACAATCAATGGTTTATGAAAATGTGATTGATGATAATGTGATTGATAATGTGATATGAAAAATATACGAATTAAGCTAGGTACCATGGCGCGTAGGGTACCGGGGTATTCCAGGCAACGGGGAACTACGCACTGGGGTGGTGTGGGGGTACCATATTTGTTGGTGAAAAATTCAAAGACCCCCCCTGTAATAATAGGAATGTTCAAAAACCCCCCTATGAAAATTAAAGTATCAAATACCCCCCCTATGATATAAAATAAAGTTCAAAAAATCCCCTCCCTACAAAAATTGGGCCACACGCGCTTTGACTGCGATTTTTCTATAAAAATACCTTTTTTTTATATTTTTGCCATTCTCTCACATTTAACATATAATATTATATATATGTATTTAAGAATTAAATATTATTTTATATAATAATTATTTAATTAAAATATGATATATTTCTATTAATAATAAAATATTTTTTTATATAATAATTACTTAATTATTTATATAATAAAATATTATTTTAATTAAACTAAAATTAATTTTATATATAATTTTAAAACAAAAAAAAAGCAGCGGCGACGTAGACGCCGCAGATGCTGACGAG
>NW_011628041.1:32909-52126 GCF_000512975.1 Sesamum indicum
GGCGCGTAGGGTACCGGGGTATTCCGGGGCAGCAGGGAATATCCTGTGCTGTTAGCTACACACTGCAAAATGGATTTAACCCATATTTGTTGTGATGTCCTATGCTAATATTGCTACACAGCTAAAGTAAAAGAGTGTGGGGATATCACACAACGGGTATCCTGTGCTGTATATGATATGATGATGGTCGCGAAACCATTGACTGATGTGCACCAATTAATGTAAGTGGGGCCCTTAACTAATAAACGATAATGTCGAATATTATGTCATGGATTGATTTATAGTTGTGAGTATGTATTACTGTTGATATATGATGTTGTTATATGATTAATGACTGTTAGTCAATGTGACTGCATGTACGTGAATTGTTGCCTGTATATATATATAAACTGATTAGCTATACTTATTGAGTAGGCAGCTCATTCCTTGTATTCTGGTCTTTTGTCGGGATTTGTGTTTAAAAGTTGTGGTATGATTTTTCTTGAGGTTATGTACACGAGAACATGTAGTGAGGGTAAATATTACTTTTGGTGATATCTAATACCTTTTGTGATATATATATATATTGCTGATAAATTAGAATTTATTTTACTGATTGAAAGAGAATTACTTATAGAATGAGTTCTGATTAAAGAAAGAATGAAATAGTAATAATTAGATGTAGCGAGTAAGGGGTGCTACAGTACTTTTCAATGTGCCCCAACGTCCCACACAAATAGCAGAAATTTAGGAGGCCTTCGTAGGTGAAATGCACAAGCAATTCGTCCCCTAATGTTGATTGCAGCGGTAAAGCTCATTTGAGAGGGATAGTCACGTCATTCTCAACCCGAACCCGTAATGTGGAGCCCCAAGAGCATCCTGCTTCATCCATCTCCATGTCATGAAATTTGCCTATGTGATTACTTATCAAAGTTGCAACTCCCAAGTCCATCATGCTAAGGGGTAAGTTGTGTATGTGGACATAAAAGTCACACCAGTTCAAGTGCACTTACGCCAGATTTCATTCGTGCGCACCCTATTGAGAATAATGACCTTCTTCTCAAAGCTCCATGGGCAACCATCGAGTGCCCTGTCTAGATGAAGAGTGTGATTAAATCACAGTAGAAACCTTCTCGCATCCAACTGTTTGATCGTCATCCCTTTAACGAGGTTGAGCATCCCTTCCAGCAAAGTGCTGAAAGCCTCAAATTTTAAAACTCGATTGAAAAGAATTCGACCAACTAAGGAAAGGTGGTATTGCTCTAAATCCGAATGCCAAAACCCCCCTAGGAGAACCAAGGCTTGCTCTTCATCCTCTGTCAACTTCATGCAGCTACGTAACTAATCAATTTCAGCCTCCATACCCTACTACATGAATGATAAATGACTACCCCTTCTCCACTCAGCCAAACAGCCTCTGATTCTACAATTAAATCTCCCGAGCCTGCTTCCAAACAGGTAAGCAGACCTTGCCTCAAATGTCACCTGGAAGAAGAAAACATGAAAGTCAAACACAGCTAAAGCTAGAAGAAATTTGAAATTACCGTTTGTCCCTGGGTTCTGGAAGAAACTCCTACTTGAGGAGAAAATCACAAACCCTAAAGGAAACGATAATCGCACAAATAGATGGAAACATAAACGAAATGGAAAACAATCAAAAAATCCTAGATGAACAAAAAACATGCAGGAACAACGAAATAGGCCAAAGTAACGAGGATCCCCAGCCACGTCATGTCCAAGCCCGCATAAAAAATGGTCCGACCTTGAAGAGAGCGCAACAGCTCACCAGGTAGACAATTCCGACGCAGGACACCGATGAACAACAAGGAACAAGAAAAGTTTCTACACCTATAAGCTCCCACGCAAGAGAACAAAAACCCTCATAAGAAAGGAACTGGCATGAGAACTATCTTGATATTATATATCGGCCAACTAGAGTTGCTTGGTTTGGTAATATAATAGGAGGCATGCACAACCCAACAGTACTATTATAAGAAATGAATTCATATGTTTAGCATACACATTACTCTTTTTTATTTTTTTTTTGGAGAGGAGCTTACACATTACTGGATACTAGTAAAGTTTGGTGTTTTGAATGCATTGGCAAATCCCACCTTTATTCTGCTGCCTCAGCCAAGTTCTAGATGCCATAAGAATTTAAGGAGATTCCTCTTTCTCATTTGTTTGATGATTGGACAAAAAAAAAGGAGGCCCTATGACGTAATTTGGGAAGATGATCATATTTTCTCTGGGAAGCTACAGACTTCAGATTAATTAATGTATTTGTCTTACTTTCTTTAGTTTTATCTTTTACTAGTGAAAAGCTTGATACCGAGATTGATAACTGAGCTACACACTCCTACCTATCTACGTATTAAAATTGGGTGAATGTTAACTTACCCCTAATATTGAAAATGAGCATATTTTTTCATATGAAAAAAATATAGTAATTTATCCTCTATACTTTTTAAAATAAAACAAATTACCTCCTTATACAAGGAGGTAAATTGCTTCATTTTGAAAAACATAAGGAGGTGAATTTTGTATTCCAAAAAATATAGGAATGTAAATCGCTACTTGTTTTTTTCATAAGGGGATAATTTGTTCATTTGTTATATCACAAAGGGACTGCTTGCATTTTTTCCTATTAAAATTGATTATCTTGTCACCTTCCCGAATCAGTAGATGTGTGCATGATCAACAAATCCACCTAGGTCTCACTACTCTCGGGCTCCCTGAAGATCCATAGACATACATTCATATTGTGCCTCGCTATATTACGGAAACTATCCACGGCAGATAAACCGTGGTTGTCGTATCTTGGCACCTGTGTTCTTTATGATGAAGGCGCAATAGAAATACATACAAACTTATTTTTTCGATGTCGTTATGCCAGACGATGCCTCATAGCTGTGAGACAGGATGTTAGATTAACATAGCCGAATCGAGACTGGGCCTTAGACGTGGAGTGGGCTACTAGGAAGTGAAGAGGGAAACATATCGTCAATTTATCCTATCGTGCATTACTCGCTGCATGTGTTTATTATATCTGGAGAGAGCGGAACTTGCACCACTTTGAGCATGTTGATCGACCACCGAGCTCCATTGCTGCCATCATAGTGGACGATGTTAGACAGAGAATCATTTGTGCTAATTTGTCACACTCTGTTAGTACTTCCGCATTATACAGACTATGGTGTACCCCATGGTCTGTTATTGGAGAAATCAATATTTGACTGTTGTACTGTACGCATGCACCTTTTTATTAATGAAACTTACATTTACCCAAAAAAAAATCAACCTAAGTCTGTCCAATGAGTAGATTTTTATCTTACCCAAGCCTATTATCAAGAATAAAAACCTAGATTTAGGCCCACAAAAAATAATTAGACTCAAACCCAACAAAAATATAAATTGGGTTGGATTGAGTTTATGCCCATTTATACCCCTACAATTACCCAGACCCAATACTTACCCAATCCAATGTAATTGACCCGAATAACCTAGCCCAATAATCAATATTTTTAAATCTTAAAAAATATTTCAAGAAACCTAGCACCTCGATTCCCAAATCACCACCTCACATTTACACGCGGCACTAAAGATCAAAGTTGTTGCAGCACACACCCACCCCCACCCCTCATTCCCCGCCTCACCCCTGCCATGCTCATTATTCTATGGGCTCTTGGGTTAGGTCCAGTTCTACACGCTCATTATTCTATGGGGTTTTTTGTGGATTTGGGTCTGAGTAGTGCCTTACCATATCCATTACGAGGCCTAAACCCACCAAATTAGACTACCAAGCATTAAGTATGCATTCCACAACTCAAAATTTACAATTACAAGTGTTCCATGAAAATGATAATGTTGGTGGTATCCTTAAACATGTCTTAAGCTATTTCTCCCAACAATTCCACACTATTTCTCACTCTCATTTACAGAATTTAGTCGTCTTATTCTCTGATCAAGCTCTGCCATCACTGCTGGCTCCTGCTTTTTCCGTTGCTTTGATATATTTGTGGTCGTCATAAGCCCTATCTTGTCAAAAGCAACCTACCAAAGACGCACAAGAAATCATTCAAAACCTCGTCTGCCCTCCATTTCAATCAGCCACAAATGTCACAACTTAAAGAGCAGAGAAGAAATAGACTCAGAATGAAACTTACGGTTAATAATTCATCAGGATCGAACAGGTGATGAGTACTTCTTTGTATAACATTAATCACATCACCTACGTGATGTGTCGTAAGCAACTGCCTTTCATTCATCTGCGTTCGTCAAAAGGCAATCCTCAAGTTTCATAGGTCCAGTAATTTTAGAAACAAAGCAACACTTTACTTCAGAAAACTTTACCTTAAAAATTGCTAAGGCTACATTAAATAAAACCTGTGCTCCTTCGTAGAAGAGAACGTCCCATACACGCAGTGTTGTCTGAAAGAAATAACAAAACTCAGATTGTTATCAATGAGCCAATATAACTATTCTAATCCAGGTATACATGGTAAATATATGAGGCCAATAACTGTTTTCCAACCTCTGATGGCAAGCTTTTAGAAAATAAACATAAAAACCACTCTGTGCAGACAAGAGAAACATCAAACTCTAAAGCTTCCAGATGAGCAGCGATCCTGCATAATTGTTCTTCTTCGTATAAATGAACCAGAACAATGTTAGAAATAAAACCAGATTAGCTCAAGAAATGGAAACGATAGTTAACCTGGGGCACTTTTTGGTCAGAAGATCTTTAAACACTCGCTGTTCGACATGGCATCCAGACAAGTTGTTCGTGTAGCAATCATTAACTAACACATTTTCTAGGAGAACAGCAAGCATCCAGAAAGCCTCTTCTTCAGTTTTCATCACAAGCAACAATAAAGCTGCAACATAATTTAAACCCTGCAACATATTCATTTAGGTAACCATTACCGGAAAGAACGGATTTGGAAAGGAGGAATGAGCAAATAATATAGCGTTCCTGAATGGTAGAGAAACCCACCTGGCAATAACCAACATCAGAATCTCGGAAAGAATATCCAACAAGAACACGCCTTAGAGCAGCATGCCCCTCTGGAGTGTCCAACCACGGGTGACCGGGGAAAGTTCGAGGGAGGTCCTGCACCCACATTGTAGAAGAATAACTGTGAGGATGGTACATTCAAACTCTTGCAATCCCAACCAATGAAGGTTTAGAGTGACTAAATGTCGAACAGAAGTTAGGAAACAATTACACAATGGCTGGATGCATTATCTACAAGAATTATGCCATAATTCTGCTATGCCTAGAGCTAATGTCCCTATACCATAAAGTTTATTCTCAGACAAATTATCTACTATATGTACACTGTGTTACTCTTTTGAAAATCTACAAGAAGACACAGTCACTTCCACTCTTTGCATCAGATTTGTATTTTACAAATTAGGAACTGCACGGACCACCACATAATGTCAGCATCTGCATATCTTTCATGACCATAGTCAAATATCAAGTGGTTAAACTGAAATTATGTCAGATTGTGAATGCTAGAATTGAAAAATTGATTCAACCATACGTACCCTAATGAGCAGAAAGGAAAGCGAGCACCACCAACATCAACACCAACATTATGTTTGTAACATTACCAAACTAAGGGAAAAATTACCACCCATCGATGGAAATAATCAAGATATGAGCAGGCTTAAGAAAGTACGATAGTCGAGTCTTGGGAAAAATTCCAGATATTTGATATGTGGACTCCAAGAGTGTCCCTATAACTACGGTAACCTGGTATGGGAATTTGCAACTTTTTATGCCATAAATCTTGATGTTTACGTACACATCATTGCCACCCACAATTAGTCTGACATCTTGGGTTGATGCACATGATTTAGCTCTCACATGAAAGCATGTGATTCATTTCCTGATGCTGAGGAGTGAAAATTCTGGTTTGTTTTGGACGTCTAATTTAATTGTCAAAAATGGACAAGCCATTATATATAACACATGGCACACCAAAGCAAAAAGAAGAATTAGTTTCAGATAAATCACAAATCTCAAAAAGACATGGGTCACTTGGCACGTTGTACAGCAAAGAAGCCCTGACCCAAAGCATGCGGGCAACAGAGCAGGAAAATGATTCATTTTCAAGATACAGTTAGATATCATTTTTGTTTAATTAATTCCACAACATCCACCAGAATTTTTGTTTATTTGATGTGTTAACCAGGGGAAGACAATTTTCTCCATGAGGTAGCTCTCTATTTCCAAGGAACAAGCATTTATGCCAGACAGCCATAACTGAGAGACTACTCCGGCTGTCAACAAAAGAGTAGGAGAACTAAAACCATAGGTCTACATAAAGGTTGATGAGAAATTGGTCAACTAAAACTATAACACTAATGACTAATGTTGTTAAGCTATAAAATATATGGAACTAAAATGCATTTCCTAATTCAAAAATCATCCTTATGTCAACTTTTACATCAGGTGCTGTAAAGGAATTGGATCATAGTACATTTTTCAACATAAACCGAAGACTAGTACATATTTCTTTCATGTCCTCACTCACTATATACAGCTATTTACCTAAAACACAAAATCGAAGAAAGATATGTGAAGACTGCCCTTTAGATAAATAGATGCATGGATGACTTTCTACATTTGCTATAGAAAGAAAACACTGGGAAACTTGCTAAACATGAGATGCAACTTAGTCATATATGACACTAGGATACGATGATTAATATGACAGTTAAAACTAGGAAATGCAATTTAAATGAACTTAGGAATATTGATCAGGGAAAGAAAGTAGTCTTTACCCAACCTCGACCTACTCTGTTCCTTGTTCTGATTCACCTTCCAGAAACTAAGAGTTAAAACCAAATGGAGATAATTGACATAATTTTTGTAGTTTCAAAAATGTTTCATGAATTCAGTACACTTCAGTTTTAAAATTATGGAGAGAACATGGTTCTGAGTTTCCTATTAAACTATACCAATTTGAAGTGGAGAGTTAAGTTTTCTTCTAAATTATGTTCTCACCAGGCCCGGAGTTATCAATTTCGAACAAGAAAAGCCAGTTGTCCACTAACTTCCATAATCTATCCAGTCTATTCTCAACAAGATTTGACAACAGTCTATTCTAATTCTTCCAAGAGTGTCGCGAAAACAAATCCTTGATCCATGTGTAGGACAGGACCGGTGCCAAGAATATGATTCAGCAAATTGTGTCAAGAACCTGTCTCAATTTCGTACTATTTCAGTTTAAAGTATTGATTGCTACAAACTGGTTTCTTAGCTACTAACCCCTCATCCCCACCCTTTCTTTTCCAACTTCTAACATTAATGTCAAACATTCCTACAAGCAATCAAATGATGCAAAAAAATACGAAAATTACGCATCAATCAAAATCCCAACAGAGATTAAAAGAAAAGTAAACCCCACATACATGATCAATCTGCTTGGTTGCAGAGGTAACTTTGTCCTCAACAGCACTGGTCAAATCATTGTAATAGCTATCAGGGACGGTGGATTTCTTCTTGGCGGCACCGGATAAGGTAAACCATACTTTGGGCCTCAAATTTGGTGGGATTCCCTTCCTGATAAGCCTCTTGAGAGTGATGGCATTGGTCAAAGTAGAAAATTTGAGGGAAGATTTAAGGGTGGAGGAAACATGTGCATCCAAATACCAATTGGCACCTTTACTGGCCTCCAAAGCCCACCAAACTCTCCCTTGTTGCCTAACCTTCTCTCTCACCTCATTCAGAACATTCACATCATCAACATTTCCTTCAACTGTGAAACCATACAGATCTTGAAATTTCACAGTCATATTCGCCCTTCTTGCATGGATGCTTGGCCTCAATATGGGTATCTGGGCCTGGTACTCTATTTCCAGGTCTCTCTTGCTCTGAATCCCACTGCCTCCATACATTCTTGGTATATTTATTGATGCAGAGACAGAGTACAAGATGGGTTGAGATCAAGAATACAGTCACTTGGTTTATCAGCGAGGATAAACCCAACGAAATTGAAGGGAATGAAACGAGAGGAAATGGTCAGCCTTCTCTTGTAAGAGAAAAAACAACAGAAAGAAAGCTAATAAGAGCTTCTTCAAATGAAAGAATGATTAAAAACAAAAACTCTTTTTACAAGAAAAAAAGGAAGAAAAATCTTGAATGGAAAAGGTGGGGTCTTCCAAGATTTAAAAACAGTCCATTTTCTGTACCCTTTAACTATACTATTCCTTACATATATATACACACACACACGGGAAATTTGGATCAAGAAGTGAAAAGCTCGGGATGTTGCTTCAAATGGGCTTTTTCTATGTCAATAATAATAATAATATATGATATATCTCATGAAAGAACAGCAAAGAAAAGGGTTACAGAAATGGAAAGGAAATATAACCAACAAAAAAAAAAAAAAAAAAAAAAAGACAGACAGAGAACAGGAAAGAAAAGAAAAGTTCAACTGTCTGGAAGACCCCAAACGAAAAGAAAATCAAAATAAAAATGAAAAAAAAAAAAAGAAGAAAAGAAGGAAAGTGTGAGTTGGGGAAATGGAAGAAGAAGAAAAAGAAATAAGTGAATGAATTAGTGGTCTGAATTCAGAGAAAACAAGCGAAAACAAATGGTCGGAGGAAAAGGAAAATGAGATTTTTATGTAATAAATAATACAAACAAGGAAAAAAAACAACACTGCCACTACTACTCTACCTCTAATACTATTTCATTTGATAATAATAATAATAATTAAAAAAAATTAATTTCTATTTGTAAGAAGTGTCGTGGGTGGGATGTCTGTGTTAGTGATGGGATGTTGCTCGCATGACTTTCACTTCAAATTAATTATCCCACCTCGCTTATCTCTTTATTTACTCATCACTTTCTTACCATCTCATAACTGCTTTTCTACACTCCCTCTACTTAAATTTTTATTAAATATATTTTTCATTTTTTATTAAATATATTTTCACTGCATAGAATATATTCATCCCATTAAATTATAAAATATAACAAAATAGCCATTTATGATATCGATCGATTTTTTAATGATAAAATGTTCTTATTATTTGCACCATCTAAAATATATCTATAACAATAATTCCGCTGAACTATAATTTGATTTAGTATAAAAAGTTTATTTAAAATAACTATGCAATATTTATAATTTTTATAATTAGTATAGAATCTTTATAAAGTCTATAAGTTTACAAAACATTATATCTTTTACAAAATTGTTAAAAAAGTTATATAATTTTTGTTTGTGTTGTTTTATATATTGAACTTTTTTTAAAAATAAATTATCATAACAAATATATGTACACTGCAAAATATGCAAATGTATAATATAATTAATCTATAGTAGTGTATAATTTTTGGAGTAATGATATAAATATTTTGATTATGCATATATATAATTGAAATACAAATTTGTAAGTTATATAACATAACTTTTTATTAAATTATATAACTTTTTAAAATATTATATGCACTATATATTTACACATATTTACTTGTATTTATTAATATAAATAAATTATTTTGTAAAATATGTTTTGTATACATAATTTATAAAACAAAATAAATTTTGAAGATTATTTTTGGATAAATTTGAATAAAATTTCAAATCACTTTGAGAATGTTTTTAATAAAACATACTTTACCAAGTAAAATGACAAGTACAAAAAGGCTATTGTTTTTTGTTGTATCCAGCATGGTTGCATTTGAACTTTTATTAGTCTCTCCTCATTGGAGCATCTTTACTAAGATTGATTTACATGTCTTGCTTTATATCCATGTCAGTGAAACTGAAATAGAATATAAAGTCATTCATCATCTCCATACGTGTTAAATAATGGTATTTGAATAATCAGTATATTACAACAACATCCATATCTCCATCTTCAATGCCTAAATATACCTCACCAGTAATCCCCACAAGAGCAAGCTCCATCTTTGAAATGATGGAATCTCCTCACATCCCTCACTACAATCTCCCTATCTACAATCTTAGAGATAAATTTTGTAGCAGAATGACAGTCGTTGCAAACTCTCAGATTCTTGGCCACCCGAATAGTTGTCCCAGGAGGGGTATTAAGGAGACCAAAAGCAATTGCCAATCTTTCACTGTGTCCGCACAATAAGTTTTCCTTTTCTTGCTCATCAACATTGTGAAGAACGCAAGATGTGTCCGGCACATACCCTTCCTTCTTCATTCTGGTAAATAAATCGCTGAGAAACTCGTACAGCTGCTCGCTTTGGGGGTGTGACGTGTCTCCAGCCAAGAACTTATGAACCTCATCACCACATTCAATCCAACTGCATCCGGGTTCTTTCCTTACCCCCATTTCCTTCATGTTTTTCCGAACTTCATTAGCTTTTTCCCAAAGCCCAACCGAAGAATAGATATTAGAAAGTAAAACATAATGGCTAGCAACGGTTGGTTCAAACTCTAGCAGTTTAAGGGCTGAAATTTCCCCTAGCTGCACATTTTGGTAGATCCTACAAGCACCGAGCAAACTACTCCATGCCCCTACCTTGTCGAGTCCAGTAGGCATGGAGTTGATGATTTCAAATGCTTCATCCAGCCGACCTGCTCGACCAAGCAAGTCGACTACACAAGCGTAATGATCAGCATTAGGCTCAACTCCGTAGCTCTCTTTCATACTCTGGAACAACTGTTGGCCTTCGTCAACCATCCCAGAGTGACTGCATGCTGCAAAAACTGCAATAAATGTAACCCCATTTGGCATCACTTCTCCACCTCTGGTCCTTTCAGCCACCATCCTCTTAAAAAGTGCCAAGGCCTCTTCTCCTTCTCCATGCATCCCGTAAGCCATAATGATAACATTCCATGTTATTACATTTCTGTTACGCATGCTCTCAAAAACTCCTCTAGCCATATCTAAGCAACCACACTTGGCATACATATCAACCAATGCACTTCCAACTGCCACATCGGATTCTAGTGCATTCCTAATGGCATAAGCATGAATCTCTTTTCCTTTTGTTAGAGCTGCTAGAGCAGCACAAGCAGGAAGGATGGTCATGAGTGTTACTGAATTAGGTTTAAATGAGACCTTGAAATTATTATCAAAGTCATCATTCTCTTCACTTGTCCCTCCAGTTATTTGCATTTCATGCAGCAAAATTAGGGCGTCTTCATGGTAACCACAAACCACGTAACCAGTTATCATCGTGTTCCAAGACACAATATCCTTACTCGCCATATTGTCAAATATATACTTTGAGTTTTCTATCCGTCCTATCCTAGAGTACAAGTCCATTAATGCATTTTGCACATATCTGTCCCTTCCAAGACCCAACTTCAAAACATACCCATGCATAGCCTCTTTATCTGCAAAAGCTTCACAATGGACACAAGCTGGCAGAACGCTAGCCATTGTGGTTGGGTTCGGGAAAAGATCCGGGACAGCAACCAGTTTCATAAATAACATCACTGCCTCTGTATAAAACCCATTCTGGGCATAACCAGCAAGCATGGCGTTCCAGAGTCCAAGCCTCCGATCTTGTGAACCATCAAAAACTCTACGCCCACTTATGACTTGTTTACAGTTGCAATACATGTCTACCAAAGCACTGGCCACAAAGGAGTTCCACACAAAATCATCATTCCTGATCACATAAGCATGGATTTCTTTTCCAAGATCCAACAACTCCATATGGGAACATGCAGGAAGCACACTTGAAAATGTGACACCATCAGGCTGAAATCCTTGGTCTTTCATACAACTGAAGTACTCCAATGCTTCATAGAACCTATCATTTTGGGAAAATGCACTAATAACTGTGTTCCAAGAAACCATGTCACGTTGAGCAAACCTCTCGAACACAATCTTAGCGTCATCAATTCTCCCTAGTTTTGCATACATTGCCATCAAAGAATTGTTTGTAAAGGTCTTTTGTTCATTGATTCTCAGAGTATACCCATGAACCTGCTTTCCCAGCCTTAATCCATCGTGCTTATTCAAGTTACTGCAGGCAAGAGCTACACTTACCAAAGTAAAAGAACTAGGGTCGATGCCCTCCAATCCCATTAAGCGAAAAGATTCTAAAGCTAACTCCCATTCCTCGAATTTACATAAAGCATTTATCAAGGAGTTCCAAGAAACTTGGTCCCTCTGGGGAATTCTATCGAATACCTTAAAAACTTGGCAGACATCATCCCCACATCGACCATACATATGCAAAAGTGTATTGGCAACAGTGACGGAGAGAGAATCATAGCCGAGCTTAACAACAGAGGCATGAATCTGTTTTCCTAAAGGCAAGTCTTGAAGGGCAGTGGCGGCCTTCAAGACTGCGGGGAAAGCGAAATTATCGGGTAGGACGCCGGAGACCTGCATCTGAATGAAAGTGGTAATGGCTTGTGGAAAGGAGTTAGAGCGGGTGAGGGAGCGAAGGGATTCGACCCATGAGCGCTTGGAGCGAGTGGGGTCGGGAAGGAGTGGTGGGGGAGTCTGGGTTTGGGGGGAATTAGAGAGAGAAAGTGAGGGAGGAGAAAGAAGAGAGCATGTCCAGGGGGACAGGGACATGATGGAGTAGGCGATGAAGAATACAATCACTTGGGAGTAGTAAGCGAATGGAAGTGAGAGGAAAATGGTGAGGCTTCTCTTGTAATTAGAGAAAAACCAACACAAAGAAAGCTTCAAATGTTGAATACAAAAGTGGGATGTGGGGTCTTCCAAAAACACCATTTAAACTATACTATATACCACAAATTTGGATCAAACTTAGGATCTTGCTTCAAACAAGACCCCAAAAGTAAATAACAGTCAGTGGTCTTCTGAATACGAAGTCAGACAAAACAAGCCAAATGGAGGAAAAGGCAATCAGATGACCCAACAAAACCATCTTCTTCTGCTGTGTCTACTGCTTAATTCTAGTTAAAAAAAAGAGCTGTCTTCTCCCAAAATTACATAAAACTTGCCTGTATTAAATAAATATTTATAAAAAATTCTGTAAATTTTGAAATCTTGCAAAAAGACCTTCCCTGTCCAAGTGTTGTACACGCGGTGGAAATAAGAGTGGGGTCTTTTCTTACCCTATTTGGTAGTGCAATGGTCCAAAATACCTTTCTTCTTCACTACATATGCAACTTTATATCCTCTAACAAATATATTACACAAAAATAGGGTTTTAAGTAGGCAAATGTCCAATTTGTCTATTTTATTTGAATATAAATAAAAATCACTTATAATATTATATATTATTAATTAAAATAAATTATTATTTAATTTAAATATATTTTAATATTTATTATAAAATATACTAAATGAATATAATAATCCTAAAAATTATATCAGATTTTTTTACTTATATAAAATGTTATATTAAAATTATTGATATATATTTAAATTAAGTATTCAATATTTTTTATTATTTAAATTTTGTTAAACTAAATAATTTGGTTTAATGATAAACATGTTGTTGAAGTTATATTGGATAATTCAACAGTCCTTTATCTTTCTGTTTAATATGCAGTATTTATTTGATAATAATAGCAGTCACGTAAAGAATGCAAGAAAAGAGGAGTATGAACTCCCAAGGAATTTAGATCAACTAAATAAATGGACAATTCCTAAAGTAAATTCTAGATTAATTTACAATTTCGGAAGATTTGATTTCTGGAAAACTAAACAGGTAGTAAAAACTACTGAAGAATCTATCTCTCTTGATAATGAGGAAAAAGTAATAAAACTTTTGGATTCTATGGATATAAGGCATTACCAAGAAGAATATAAATTTTTACATATTGGTCTTGTTCAAATAGCCTTTAAACCTCTAACATTAGAAGGTTTACCAGAAAGCTTTTTAGCTGCCCTAAGAGATGCCAGAAATTTAGACTGGAAGAAATCTCTAATAGGAATAATCCAATCTAGTCTAGCCCATGGGCTAGTATTTTTTAATGTTTACCCAAATCTACAGTTATCTATGTCGGATGTTAATATACTTGATGCACTAACGTTAAATGTTAAGACCCATGGATATAATTATACACCTGGATCAGAATTAATATGTATATGTTATAGAATTTACTATAAGCTTCTCCATACACTCAATCCTAATTGTAAGACACAAGATAATAAAACTCTTGAACAAACAGTATTCTTTGAAACAAATTTACAGAATTCAAGAATTAATACTAGGAGACAAATAAAATGGAGCAAAGTAGAGTTTCCAGAACATTGGGTAATTGAGAAGGAGGTCCCCATTAGAAGTAATACTGAAAGTATGTACATTAATATATTACAAAATTCAGAAGGGAATGTTATAATAGATTTTGTTAATCAGTCGAAATATTTAAGAAGTTGCTCTTCAAGATATTCTAATATGTCTTATATATCACCAATAGAGGTGACAACCCCATCTAGAGCATCCACATCCCAGATCAGAGAAGAAACTAATAGCTCAAATTATGATAAGGTTGAAGAAATAAGGATACAACCAAATAATATTGTTAAAGGAGTATATAAGGATCCTAAGCTAAATGAAGAATTAACTTCAGAAACGAATTTTTGTTTATAAATGAACACACAAGACATAATTGCCTATGAAATTCCATTGGAAAATTATACAGACATGATCGACTTTAGTCCGGGATCCCTGGCTAGAAAAGAAATTAAGGAAGAATTTTCAAAAAAAAGGTGGGAACCCTTTAGAAAATGGTTTTTTAAAAATTTCCCTCCTGACAAACAAAATGAGATTTCAAACCAATTCTATAAGGAACTATCTGTATGGAATAAGAAAGTTACCTTTGTTCCATGGTTTATAACCAAATATTCAAAACAATATTTAAATGTGTTAGAGAGAAAATATTTCCTAGAAAACGGGAAAATCCTTAATAATGTCTTTCCCCCTCAACAACCTTTCAAAATGAATTCTAATGAAACTGAGATTAATTTTAAAGCATTTTCCAAATTAATTGAAGATAACACCTTAATAGTTACAATAACAGAAATAAATGAGTTACTAAAGAAGCAAAATTATGCCAACTTATACTTAAATGTTATAGGAGAACAAATTATGGAATTAAATAATAAGATAGATAAGATTATGGAGTGGCAAAAGAATTGGCAAAAGGAAATTAACTCAACTAAAACAATAGTTGAAGAGACAAGAGGAGAAATTATCGCAAGACCCTCAATACAACCACCCCCAGATATTGTAGGCTTTAATTTAAAACCTATAGGAGACCTAGAAAAGCTATTAGATCAGAAATTTAAAACTCTAAAATTAAATACTCTAAATAATGAAGGAGATCCTCAGGATTATGAAGACGAATTTATGGAGGAAATTAACAAAATAGAAAAATTTGCCAGGAAGCCAATGCAAACCAAATTTTATTATCCTAGGCCAACACCCCAAGATGTCCTTTATGAAGAACAAGAGATAATTGACCAACATAGTTATAATGGGAAACAAATTTATAAATGGAACATTGATGGATTTACAGAAAGACAAATTTATAATACTATACATAGAATGATGATGTACAGTACTATTTGTAAAGGAAATAATAATTTCGATAAAGCTATTGCAAAAATGATCATAGCTGGATTTACTGGCCAATTAAAGGGATGGTGGGATAATTATCTCAGCCAAACTGATAAAGATGAAATATTAAATACAGTAAAAATTGAAAATAATATCTCAGAAGAGAAAGCAGTTTATACATTAGCCATAAACATAGTTGTGGTAAATTTGCTAAGCGTAATAAAAACTACAAATTAGTATAAAAGGGAAACAAACTTGCTTTAATAAAACCGTGCAAAATAGCTAAATTTTGAACGTTATCAGAATTCCACAAAACTTGACTCAAACGTAGGTCTATACGCATGCATTTGTGCGGTAAATTTGCTAAGCGTAATAATAAGTACAAGTTAGTATAAAAGGAAGACAAACTTGTTTTAATAAAATCGTGTATAACAACTAAATTTTGAACGTTCTCATACACTCCAAAGAGACAAACTTGAGTGTCATAGCTGTTTTCAGGGCTTCTTCCAAGTTGTTCAAAAAGGTTTGAGCGTTTGAAGAAGGCACGATTTTTGCTGGCCTTGCTGTGATTGATGCTTACAGCTACAGAGACAAGTGGCCATGAATGTATGCATTTTCTGTTCTTTTAATATGAATGTGACTGTAGCAATAATATGAATGTATGCATTTTCTGTTTTAGAAAGTTCTTTGCTGGAAGTTATATAATCTAAACGCATGCAAAAATGCAACGGAAATGATTTTCTTTTTTTTTTTTCTTTTCGGAAAAGATTATTTTCATTGATGTAAAAGGATTATATGTACACTTACAAGCTTTTCACAAAAGTTTTCTTTAGAAATGATTTTGTATCTATGTGAGAGGTTTGTCTAGTGATATCTTTTGAAGTTTTCTGAAAATTCTGTCAGTGATCCTCTGTTCTCGTAGGACTTTGGTGCCGAAACTTTTTGGCTCCACTTGTTAACATATGGAGCTATATGAGCAAGATGCTGATGTTGTCAATTACACAATCCAGAGCAAAACTACTGCTTGAAGTTAATGGAAAACCATGTATATCTTCATTTTGATTAGTGACTCTTCGTCTACTTGAGGAGCAGAAAGTAACATTATGTTTGCTGATTAATTTGCCTGCTTCATCTCTTAATGCATATATGTGATCCACTGCTAGCTGACCGCCATCCTTCCACTCTCTCTTACTCTTATTTGAACTTGAGTTTTAAGTATCTTAATATTCTCTTGGGACTGTGATGGAACTTCTTTATATGTGATCCGCTGAAAGCTCAGTGCCACCATCCATCTCTTACTCTTAATTTAACTCGACTTTTAGTATCTTAATATTCTCTTGGGACTGTGATGAAACTTCCTAAACCAATTAATGGACCAGCAGAATATTTTCTCTCAAGTGCCATCTAGAAAGGTATATTCTTGGTTATGCAGTATCTGTTTTTATGCTTCAAATTAGAGCATGCCGCAGTGACATTTGTGTTGTTTTCTTTTGTGCCTTACTTCATTATTATGTATTAATGCAAAGGATAGATGTCATACGATTTATAGTCTCTTATAGAAGTGTTGTTACTGGTAATTTAGGAGGAATTCTTTTATTTGCAAGTTTTGTTGTTGATATATCATTTTTCAGTAATACTTGTAACATGCGTTTATTTGATTCTACAAGTGAAGCATGTCACTTGGTATATGTGATTCATACTTGTCCTTTACAAGAGCGAGGGCTAGAGTTTGAATTTGGTTTGCTAATTTCGTGCAAAGTAGATAACCTCATATCGATAAGGATTGTGTGGGAATCAAAAGTTTAAGTAGGATTTAAATGCTCAATTAAAACATATGTTGGCTGCTAATGTGTGTTTTTTGATGATATTTTAGAACCTAATGGTAGCGTACCTATCTTCATATTCGTCTCTTCTAGTTTCTAACGCAAAAGTAACCAATGCCCCTATTAATTCTTCGTTGTCAATTTTTCTTCCATATTTTGAAATCAAGAAGGTTGAACCATTGAGTTTTACACTTTGTATAATTCAAACCCAATTTTACTGCTCCGATTTCTTTGAAAAGCCGCGTAATCACCATTCTGGTTTGGAAAGAAAAGAATTGTGGGTTTTGGAAAACTAACCAATATGCTTTATTAAGGAAGAAATAAATTCAATACAGATAAATGAATTACTTAAAAATCCTAAATTACAAGGGAAGATTAAAATGATCCAAAATAAATTTGAACTAGAAATATGTGATGAACATCCCAATATTTTTTGGCATAGAAAAAAATATATTGTTAACCTTCCTTATGAAAATGAATTTTCAGAAGCGAACATCCCCACTAAGGCAAGACCATGCCAAATGAATAGTGAATACTTAGAATTATGTAAAAATGAAATTAATTCTTTAATTGAGAAAAAACTAATTAGATCTTCAAAGTCACCATGGTCATGTACTGCATTTTATGTTAACAAACATGCAGAAAAAGAAAGAGGAAAACCTAGACTCGTAATAAACTACAAACCTCTTAATAAAGTCTTAAAATGGATAAGGTATCCGATTCCTAATAAAAAGGACTTGTTAGACAGGTTACATAGGGCAATAATTTTCTCAAAATTTGACTTGAAATCAGGATATTGGCAAATTCAAATAAATGAATCAGATAGATACAAAACAGCATTCACAGTCCCATTTGGACATTATGAATGGAATGTTATGCCATTTGGACTAAAAAATGCTCCTTCAGAATTCCAAAATATTATGAATGATATTTTTAATCAATTCTCTAATTTTATCATTGTTTATATTGATGATATCTTAGTGTTCTCAAATAGTATTGAGGACCATTTTAAGCATTTAGAAATGTTTAAAACCTTAGTTATCCAAAATGGTTTGGTTTTATCAAAATAAAAAATGAGCATTTTTCAAACAAAAGTCAGATTTCTTGGCCATCATATTGAAAAGGGAGAGATTATACCCATCTATAGAAGTATTGAATTCGCTGATAAATTCCCTGATAAAATTACTAACAAAACTCAACTACAAAGATTTCTAGGCAGTCTAAATTATATAGCCCCCTACTATAAGAACCTTGCCCAAGATACAACAATATTGTATGATAGGCTTAAGAAGAATCCATCAGAATGGACTAATGAACATACAAGAGCAGTTAGGTTAATTAAACAAAAGGTAAAATCATTACCATGTTTAACTCTTGCTAATCCAAATTGGAAGAAAATTATTGAAACAGATGCCTCTGATATTGGATTTGGAGGAATACTAAAACAAATTGATGAAAATAAACAAGAATTCCTTGTTAGATTCCATTCAGGGAAATGGAAGGCAGCCCAAAGAAATTATGCTACGGTTGCTAAAGAAGTTCTTGCAATTGTTAAATGTGTTTTAAAATTTCAAGATGATTTACTTAATCAAGAATTCACTATTAGGACAGATTGTTCTGCTGCTAAATTTATGTTTAATAAAGATTTTAAACATGATGTTTCTAAACAAATGTTTGCTAGATGGCAAGCACATCTTGCCCCATTTAATTTCTCCATTGAATATATTAAAGGAGAGACAAATAGTCTCCCTGATTTCCTCTCAAGAGAATATATTGATGGAAATAAATCTAGATGAATTTGATAATGAAATATTTAGAGGAATGAATATTTCCTCAACAATTCCAAATGGTTGGATTGAAGAAATGATCATAGGAGAAAGATATTTTATGGATGGAGTTCATTGGCCTATTTA
>NW_011628041.1:52175-94564 GCF_000512975.1 Sesamum indicum
AATAGAGCCTTAGTAAGAGAAAATATTTCAGGAATAGGAAAATTTAATAACATCCCTGAAGAAGAGAATGAACTCTTCAAACAGTTCCTTGAATTTAAAAAGGAACATAAGAAATTAACGACTGATGAATCATCAGCCTCTTATGCAAAAATGTTGCAGGAAGATGAAGATGAATTGGTTAATTACAAATTTAGCGAACACCACGAGATAATTATACTCCTTGAGAATGATGACTTGAGGTGGGAAAATGACCCATGGTATCTAATGAAAAGGTATCTTAATGTTGCATCTTTTCCAACAGGGTCATATAAGCCTAGGGCACATTACGAATATATCCTTAAGGCTACTCAAAGTGTTGAAATTAATCACACATTTTCTAGCAATGGGAAGGAGTTCAATTATTCCAAAGCAGTAAATAAAAAATTCATCACTGCTGTTGAATGGGGAATTAACCCCTTAGGGGAAAAAGAATACTTTCACTCAGAGTTAAAAAATACAATAAAATTTAACTACTGGGATTATGTTGAGGCGTTCAATAAGGCTTTTCTTTATGAAAATTATAAAAGAAAACATACATGGTTTTTCAAAATTTGTCCACTAGTTTTTCAACAAGAGATACCAAATTGGGTATACCAATGGTGGATAAGCTTCGGCCCATCAATTACTATTCTTCCTGAAATCTTCCAGGAATATTATACAGAATGGCTAAATTATTCGCCGAAAATAATATAAGTAGAAAAATCAAGGAAATGGATAGAAGGAATGGCTTCACTCTATTTTTTCACTGAATTCTCTATCCCATGGATTTGGAAATGGCTGCCAGAAGTAGGAATTACCCTACAGAAAATCCCTTGCATAAAAAGGAGGTTTTGTTCGAAATTCTGGAACAAGCTAATGCAAATTGACCCCGAGACCAAGAAATACTATGGTCAAGAGATCATCAATGTGATGGAGGAAAAATTGCAGGAATATAAAGTTCTTGCAGAAAAGGAAGAAAATCAGGCACCCAATCCTTTTGAGCATATTCTCAGAGAATTCTGAATAAGAAGGGGGTAATCACTAAAAATCAGATGATTGAGGAATACCTCAAACAAATGGAAAATGATTTGAAAAAGAATCTTTCGGGAATTGCTTCTCCCATGGAGACCTCAAGCAAAAATGGGGAAAATAAATTTTCTTGTCTCGCTGGGGAAGCTCAAAATCCATTTGAAGAATCTTCTCAAGAAGAATTCCTTGACAATCTTTTTAAAGGAATCCGGGAGACACTTAAAGGAAAATAAAAAATGGACATTTCAGAATCATCTGAAGACAAAGAAGATCACAAGCAGTCGGGATCAGAGTCGGAAGGAAGTAGCTTCTCCAGACTCATGAAGAAATGAACTGACAGCATGGCAAGTCAACAAAAATTGACCGAATAACACGTGTCGAAAATGAGAGGACACTTGGCGAAAATGAGAGGACACTTGGCAGATGGAGGCCATGCGGACGTGCTGAATTAATTTCAAGTCCGAACCCACTGGTTATAAATAGAACCTTCTCCCCCCTTTTTCTGTAAGCCCTCGGAAGCCTTCATGTGCTGAAGCTGAGGCATTTCCACTTGTAATTTCTTTCTTTTCCCTTAGTTATAAAAACTTTCCATTTGGCATAAGAAGAAGCCACCTGTAAGTTTTCTTATTTAAATTTTTGCATTCGTTATTTCCATTCTTGTTTCTGTTTTTGTTAGCCTAATGCAAGGCTAAGTTGCTGCTGCTGAATTATCCAAGTATAACAGAGATAGCATGGCTATATGTATATATATATATATATGTAAAAAAAAAAAAAAAGAGTATTTTTCATTACTGATAAACATAAGGAGAAATTGAAGGAACTTAATGATAAGGCTCTCTGGGTCGTCGGTTTAAATTATGGGTATGAATGAGGTCGGCCTTGCCATCGCTGCCCGGTTTTGCCAATTTTTGGCGTTGATTTGGGGCTTTAGTGTGGTATTTTCTGACCAAAATTCATACCTATTAGTTTAAACCTATGTAAAAGGTTCCAAACTCAGCCTTTCCTTATGGTACTCGTTTCTCTTTATATTTATCGTAATAAAAAATATTCTTTCTTGCATTCCGCCTACATGGTCGGATTTACTTTTTTACTGTTGTGCATTCCGCCTACATGGTCGGTTCTTCCTACCGCCTCATGGCCGGATTTAAATTTTTATTATTTTCTTCGATCCCCCATGACCTTCGGTCATGGCTATATGGTATATTTAATTTAATTATATTTTAATATTTATTTATAAAATATACTCAATAAACATAAAAATACCTAAAATTTATATCAAGTTTTTTAACTTATATAAAATATTATTTTAAGACTATTAATATATATTTAAATTAAACATTTAATATTTTTTATTATTTCTAAATTTTATTAGATTAAATACTTCACTAAATTATTATTTAATTTAAATATATTTTAATATTTGTTTATAAAATATACTAAATAAATATAAGAATACTTAAAAATTATATAAATTTTTTAAAATTTTATAAACTATTATATTTAAATTTTGAAAGAACATGGGAATTTTATGCAATTTTTCCAAAAAAAGACAACACTGCCACTACTGCTCTATCTCTGCTACTATGTTATTTAACGGTTAAATATAATTATTGTTTCTCAACTATTCATCTAATTTCAATTATTCTCCTAAAATATTAAAACCTTCAAAACAAATTCCTGATCTTTACTTTTTAATCTTGAAAATCTAATTTTATTCTTACAAAAATTATTTTTCGAAAAAAATAAAGAAATTTTCAAAATGTCATAATCATCGATTGTCTAAATCAAGTTCACTTGTTTATTGAACTCTTTTTATTTTTTAGTCTTAAAATACTTGTTATGGGTGCGATTTAGCATAGGTCCAAAATTTTTGGATCTTGATATCGGATTTGGGCTAATTGAGTGAAAGTTCTTGAGAAAGAAGACCTGCAAAACAAAAGGTTAGCACTCTGATACTTAAGTTAGTTTCGAATTTAAGAATAGATAAATAAAAAAATGAGTTATGACAAAAGTAAGAATTCTGTAGGTAAGAGCACGAAATTAGAGTAGCAGAGTATCAGCAAGAGAGGTTCTCGAGAGTGGAAGGGGGCTGTCTGTTGAGGGGTACCTCCCCTATTTATAAGGAGGAGTTCCCTTGTAACAGGAGTTCTTCTGGGGGGGATCCGCATGCCCGATGAGGAAGGCGGGATTCAGAGATAAGGTTTCTCCTTATCCGTTCCTTAAGCAACAAGTTTTCGGATGAAGGGGGAATCCTTCTTCGTGCAGACTCCTACCTGTGAAGAATCCAATCCTTTGAGGGCACCTTTCTTCATTCAAGCTAACTTTGAGGGTCTTCAGACTGGCTTCCTTCTTGGTCCAAACTTGATAAGGTAGACTTCATCTTTGGACAAGCTCTGGTGTAGGGGGATCCCTTTTGGGATTAGCCTAGTGGACCCTCCCTTTGGCAAAATCAGATTGTAGGGTGCCCCCTTCTTGGGTTAAGCCTAGCGACCTGGGCGGGCTGACTCTCTCCTGGGCTAGCGGGCCTGTGTTTTGTCCTAGTATTTTTTCTTGGGTCAATCTCTTTTGGGCAATACCCATCATTCAGTCCCCCCACTCTAAGGAAGAAGGATGCCTCCTAAATCCTTAGAGTAGGAGACTCCACTTCATCAGAAGGAAGGACCCATCTTCATTCGTGAGGGATGAGAGTATCCCCTTGTTCTTGGAATGGAAGGCCTTGGTATCTTTGGAAAGGGAGGACCTTCTTGTTTTCTTAGAGGTATTGATACTTCTTTTTCGGTAAATGTAAATTATATTAAACAACAAGAAGTACACAAGTACAATACAATCATGAATCATTCTCTAGCGTCACTGACGGGCCAAAGGATCCGCCATAAGTGATAAAGCCCGCATGAGCTAATAGAGAAGGTAAATCAACACTAATAATCTACTGTCGCACATCATTTATAATAATAACAAAGAGAGTACGTGCACCGCATCGCACATTCTCAAATGGACGACGATTGTGTTCCATCCAAACGCAGAAGCAAGTAATACTTTGTAGGCTGCATTTATGACGTTGTTCCTTCTCCATTGCGACAAAGCCCAAGTAACATCTATAGTCCAAGAACGGTTCGGCCAAAGAACCCACACATGACATTGAATCTCCTCCAAACAGTGCCGAAAATAGCGACATCGGAAGAATAGGTGGTTGTGTGTCTCCATAGCATCATCAGCATATGGGATATAGGAGGTACCCAAGTAAGAAAGCCACGACTTGTGTAATGTGGACAGTCTGTCGATGATGGCCTACCAAAGCATGAAAGTGTGTCTGAAAATTTTGAAGGGCCTCAAGAGTAGTGAAAACCAGCCTACCTTGGGTCTTGGTGGGGATAAGAGGCGAAATATTGAAGCTACAGTAGGTGGGCCAGCGCTAACATGCCACAGAAATTGATCCGAGCCACCATGCATGACTGGTAGTTGATGTAGAATTTTCGAGCACCTCCTAGATGTAGTGATGTCCGGCCAGTACCATTGCCCATCCACGATAACTGAGTTAAGAGGAGCGCTAGTCACCAATTAGTAAGGCTAGGCCCTCTCGGGAATGAAAGGATAAGTGGACCCATATTATCCCATGGATCATGCCACTAAGAGAAAGAAGCATCATCACCAATCCGATACTCAATAAGCAGCCGGAGGAGAGGACAAAGATGTAGTAGCTTCCTCCAACCCCATGAGCCCCCACGTTCAGCTACTGTGCATATGGATTGCTGATGAAGCCAAACATTACAAATCCAATCCACCCATATAGATGTCCTATCACATCAGATAAGATCACACAAACGTCTACACATCAAAACATGGTTAAGGGTGGCAACATCACGAAGTCCTTGAGTCCCTTCAAGAACTGACCGACAAACATCCTGCCAAGCGACCTTAGCTTAACCACTGGTAGAGGCTCCTTTCCAAAGAAAACCCCGAAGTCGTTCATCAATTTAATGAATGAAACCCTTTGGGAGGATGAAGGCGGATGCTCAATACACACTCAGGGCCAGTAATACCGATTTTATGATTTGGACACGGCCGGCATAAGATAATGAAGTGCCTTCCCATTCTCTGATACGCTAATCAATTTTCAATAGCATCGGTTGGCAATCTGTGATGGAGAGCCGGGAAGCACTAAGTGGAAGACCTAAGTATCTCATCGGTAGGTGGCCCTCTTGGAAGCCAAGCACGACCAGTAATTGGTCCTGGATCTCGTGGACCAATCGGGATATGATCAAATGAGTCTTTTGTAAGTTGACGTGGAATCTGGACAAGGAAACAAACATCTCGAGCCCCTACTTAAACACCCTGATAAAAGACATCTCCGCCTTGCAGAACAATAATAAGTCATCTGCAAAACCAAGCTGGAAGATGCGAATACCCTCACACTTCAAATGGAAATTAAACTGCATGTCTTGCTCAATCTGTTGCTACAAAATCAAGTTAAGGACCTCCATCACGAGCACAAAAAGATAAGGGGACATAGGATCCCCCTTCCTCAAGCCCTGGATTCCTGCAAAGAAACCATGAGGTGTGCTATTAAGTCCCACGGAGAAGTAAAACTAGTCACAAGTACTTTAGGATTATAAAATAAAAAGAGCCCGAACAAGTAAAACTAGAATTATACAAATTGTGATTTTCGTATTTTAAAATTCTTTTTATTTTTTTTTCTACAAAAGCAATTTTTATAATGGTAAAATAAATTTTTTGAACTCAAAAAGTAATGTCAGGGGAATTTTTGAAAATTTGAATACTTTAAGAAGATAATTAATATGGAATTGATATATAATAATTGTATTTAACCCTTTATTTAATAATAATAATTCAAAACCATTGTGTCTACTAAAGAAAGCAACAGCACATCATGACCACAAACACGGAAAATTAGCTTCTCCACCGATCAGACTAATTTAGGATGTCAATGGTTCAATTTAAATGGTTCTACTTGTGGAAGATTCATTATTTTAAATAAGATCCAGATCCTACCCAACCTCCTTAAGACTTTATGAGTCTGTAGACCCAATGTTATTCTTTTGGACCCAATATTTCGGGTTTGGGTAGGGCCTGGATCCCCCAATTTTTTTTTAATAATATTATTAGATAATATTTGATATTTATATTTACAACAACACAAATTAAATAAATTTTAAATTAAAAATTAAATACCTTTCTTTTTATTTTTTATTTTGCTCATAATTTATCAATAAATTCGGAACAATAGAATATTTTAAATAATATATCATTTATAATACCATTTACAAAATAATCTAATGAAACTATTAAATCTATATATTTAATAGCAATCGGATTTAACATTATAAAACTTTAAAATTCTATTTTATTATTTTAAGTCTTCAAGCAAGCATTATTGACTACGAAGATATTGAATAGTATACCTAGCATGACAATATACTTATATAACTGATTATTCAATTATTTATTGATTAAAAAATACACATAGTTAAAGAATTACACGATGCATAATGTTATGATGTTTTAAACTTTTAGATTTGTTCACTTGAATATACATTAATTAAAAAATAATAATTTAATAATAGGAAATAAAAAATTATTTTTTGGGTCCAAAATGGGTATTTAGACCCATGAGTATTGATGGATAGAAACCCAACTCGAACCTAATCTATATTGGTTTAATGGGTCTGGGTTTGAGCCTAATGATATTCGTTAGGTCCGGATCTCGATCTTAAAATTAATCTATGAATTTGAATAGAATAAGACCCTACTCATTGACACCTCTAGACCAATCATAGTAACATGCCCATCTTCATCTTCCTCCCTCTGTTTCTTTTTTTTTTTTGTTTTTTGATAATATTAACTTCATTAATCGGCCGAAAGAGGGTCAAGGGGTTTTGGGCCCCCATCACCAAAACAATCCCTGGGCAACATGGGTGGGGGACTCTGTGGGCCCATTTGGCAATTTCTTGTGCCGTTTCATTACATAATTTAAGCACATTTCTAAACTCCCACTGGGGCATCAGATTCCAAATCTGTTTTATTTCTTTGACATAAACTTGTGCACCAAAATCAACATCCATAATATTTCCTTTAATCCACTGAATTGCCAGCAAGGAATCTGACATAAAAATAGCTTTTTCAGCATGTAGATTGTGCATGAACTCCACCGCTAGCCTGATTGCATGCACTCTCAGCTTCTGGGAAAGGTAAGTTGCATTAAGTAAAAAAGAAAGAAAGAAAAATTATAACAATTCGATCATCAGGCGGTGCCTCCCTTGACAGGATAAGGGATACGCCATAGTTTAAATAAAGCTCGTGTACTGATCGATCTAGGCAAAATGATGCTATGAATTCGCTTTCTAATATTCTCGACTATTACTAACGCCATGGTGGTGGATGTTCATTCCGTGTGCTTTAATCGTCTGAGATTGCTCTCCTTCCAAATGAGGTTAACACATGATGTAATGTCTGTATTCCAGTCTCCGGACTCGGTATATGACCCCGAGGTGTATCTTCTGCATCATCTAGCAATTGTAGAGCATCATACGTATTATACACTATAATTGCCTTACCCTTTTCCTCACGACTCAACCTTCTTTCACGAGGAGGCTCTCGTCCCTCTCTTTGGTTGTCCACCACTTGAGTCGGCAACATTCTCTCTTGATCATGCTCTCGTCCCTCTCGCTGGTTGTCCACCCCTTGAGTTGGCGATATTCTCTTTTGGTCATGCATAGGTGGTGGCCTCGCAGGTCCCGTTTTGGGAATGCAGCTTTCCCCGCAAGGAAGCTCTCGTCCCTCTCTCTGGTTGTCCACCCCTTGAGTTGGCAATATTTTCTCTTGATCATGCATGGGTGGTGACCTTGCAAGTACCGTTTTAGGAACGTAGACAGAGACCGGTGGTTTAGCTGGATTGGACGGTTTGGTGAATGCACAAACTTTTGCCGTATGTCCTAACGTCATACAACTTGTAAGGAGGTAGCCACTCATATTCAACATCAATTTTGCATGGTATTTCTCCTCCTTCCTCGTTAGGCATTATGATGATAATATGCCTTGGTAATTTAGAACTCACATCCAGCATCACGCATACACGAGCGAAGTCCAATCTCGTGCATGCTCTTGTAATCGCATTCGGGTATAGGGGTCTGCCAATTCCACTGGCCACCATACTCAGGCCTTCCTCCGTCCACAATTCTACCGACAAATGTCTCAATTTTATCCACGCTGGGACCTATGTATGTTTTAATTTTGACAGCATCATTCTCGGTTTCCACTGTTGCAGTACAATTGGTTGCCCTTGGAACAACCACGGTCCCCCTTCGATTGCTTCTTCCATATATGCCACTGTCTTGAATTGGAAGAAGTAGAATCCGTTCGTGGTGGCTTTAACATCACGTAAGCCAGGCCAGACGGACATGGCATATTCTTGAATATGATAAAAATATGGTCTCTTTTCCAGAAAGTAACCGACCGCGGTAGTTTTCCACATACTAGCTCCGTTTCGAATAGATTCAATAGTAGATCTTGTAACTATTTCCCCATTTTGTATAGTAGGGGGATATATGAGAGCGTCTTACAGGAGGAGTTGTTGAAACCGTCAACAATTTTATCATCCGCGCCTGGAATTGGGCATGACTGCAACGGGATGTTCTCTATAAATAAGCCGGTATGAGTAGAGTTAGTCTCATATGTTCTTTGCCGTCCAAATCCAATAATGTCATTGCTATTGACCGCGTCTACATCTTTATCTTTGTCCTTTTCCCCAACCACATTAACGTTGACCGCGTCCGTGTTGACCAATTCACCGTTGACCAAGTCATCATTGACCAAGTCCTGTTCCACGATTTTCACATTAACCGCGTCTTTATTGACCAAGTCAATTTTAACCGGGTCATTATTGACGAAGTTTTGTTCCACGTTGACCGCGTTATTGTGGACCAAGTCCAGTGCCCCGTCTTCAGCCATCTCTGCAGTCCAATTTTCTGATGCTACGTAACCAGTGTTTGACACGTACTCAGCTACTAACTGCCGGGCATCCATGGATGGTGGTTGGCTCCAATCTACCGCCGGCTCAAGCGGTTTCCGATCTGGTGTTTCTGTATTCTCAACTCGCCTGACCGGTCGTCGAATATTCTTTACAGGCGGCCTCAATACTCGGGGCAAAAATGGCGTGGTAATCGCCTCCCTAGATGGTGGAAAGCATCGCGTTGTTGCTTCTTCCCCAAAACGCTCCGTCCACTTATAGTTTAGTTCACGCAGCGCATCCAAAGCTTGTTTATCGCCGGCATCTAGCACCGTATTGGCAAGTTTTGAGAATTCAGGTATGTTGAAGGAGATCGATCCATGTTCACCATGAGAGCCGCTTGATTTTGCGCTTGCAAACCCTAGAGTAGGGCAGCGCCTCAAGTCACAGCAAAAATCGCCACCATCATCTCCACCATCATGTCAACGTATCCGTCGTCTGAACGCCCTCCTCATCACATCCTTCATCCCCACCATCGTCTCCACCATCTCCGTCCATCAAATTATAGCCTAGGGGTTGTGTGTGTGTAATTCGTGATGTGCTAGTGTGTGAATTCGGAGAGAGAGAATTGTAAGAGTCCATAGGCGAGTATTTTGCACGGTTTTACACTCTCAACTTCACTACACTTAATTTTCACTATTTATTAAACCCTTTCCTTAACTCTAACTTATTTTATAAGAAAATTTCCGTTTAACAAGTAAAATAAAGTCTATTTTTTTCTTATCAATATAATATATAAACACCATACAAGATAATAGGCATTACAAAGTAATTATATACTTTGCCAAACGTCCTTATATACCCAACCTCAAAGGAAAATAGCGCAGCAACAACTGTACAAAACTTTAAACATAAACCCACAAAAGACTAGTATATTTAATAATCACACAGTCAAAAATCTCGAATTCAGATGTCACGGCTGACCCACCTAAATGAATAACAGCACAGCTCAAAGTCCAATGTGGCTAGTCAGTGTGACCTATCTCCTGAAAAGTACGTGACAAAGAATGAGCTGCCTACTCAGTAAGTATAGCTAACCAGTCTATATATAAATATATGTACACAGACAACAAGTCACGTATAGTGCAAATACATCAACTAATAAATATTTCATATAGTAACAACAAATGGAATAACACATGCCTACAACTATAAAGCAGATAATGACACAATATTTGACGTTATCGTTTATCTTTTGAGGGCCCCGCTTGCTCTAATTGCAGTACACCAGTCAATGGTTTTGTCGACCGTCATCATCTCAGTCAATGTCACATCATATATAGCAGCACAGGGCACCGGTTGTAGTATGTGATATCCCGACACTATTTATCCCAGTGTGTAGCAGTATCATCATAGGACATCACAACAAACATGGCATCCCCACACCACCCTAGTGTGTAGTTAACAAAATAGGATGGTTCGTGCTTCCCAAAAATACCCGAGTACCCTACACGTCATGGTACCTAACTTGACTCATTTATTTTTCATATCACATCATCGATGACATTATCATAAATCATTAATTATATTCCAAATAAGGTAAGCATCATCTTTTATTTCAGTTCAAAACAACAATATCACTAACTTCATTATTTGATTCTATATAATAATTATTTTCTCGTTAATAACTTTTCTATTTGATTTCATTCAACAATCAATTATATGATCACATAATCATTCATCTTACGCCATACATTTCAACCACATATAAAACATAGTAACAATTTCACGAATATTAAGGTAACCCAACAAATAGTCCACGATCAAATATATAAACAACCAATATACAATATTCACCTATATAATATAAATTCAAGTTTATGATCAAATATATAAGCAATCAATATATATAATATCCACATATATAAATACATATACATATATATATATATAAGTTCAGTTAGCTTACTCAAATTTTCAAAACAACTTTGTTAACACAAAGAGCTGCTCAACATTCTATCTTGGCGTCAGGTCATATAATAAGGTATTATACGTATAATCAATATATATAGAATATTATGAAATGCTAATATGATATTAAATAATATTTTTATATTTTCACCAATCTTTTAATATTTTATTTATATTGAAGTTCAAACCCCCGTTCCATTTTCTTCTAAATAATAGAACTTTCAATGCTTCCTAGGTATCTTTTAAATTTATCAACTAACTCATAAGAATCCATTTAATTAAACCCCTTATATCTTTATAACTATCGTCCTTAATATAACATCTCTAACTTAAATTATCACGATAATTTTATTTTCTTTCTAATAACCATAATATTTCTGAAATACAATTTTCCTAATATTTCTTAAATATAGTTTTTGAATATTTTATAAATTTTCTATCAATTCCTCGCTACTATGTAATTTAATTAAACACCAATACATAAAATATTTTGATTAAATATCACATCAGACAGTATAAACTACATTTAGTAAATGAATTAATTAAATAATATAATTATATAAATTAATATAAATTAAAACCTAAAATTTACTTACCTATTTCGTTTCGCACAGTGTTTGAAAATACGTATATTGTAAATTATATGATGATCAAGTACAGATATGCATATATATATATATACTAAAGTGGGTTGTGAGGCCGTGGGGAGTGAGGTCCATTTCCCCATTTCTCAACTCCCTCTCTCTCTCTCTCTCTATATATATATATATTATTTACTTATTTCTTTTATTATATTTATTATTATTTATTTTATCTATTTAATTAGACCTTTTTCAAAATACCCATTACGTCCTACCTAATTTCTTAATTAATATAATATGCACTCAGATATCATAATAAGCTCTAATTTACTTTGTTCAAGTTGTAGTATATTCCAATTTCAACCTATAATTTATTATAATAAAATTTAAATTTTCTTAATAGTTACCAATTAGTCTTTTAATTGTGCAAGATCCTACGGATGTCACAATTCTACCCTCCTAATAAAAAATTTCGTCCCCGAAATTTAACTTACTCGTTTAGTGAAATAAATAGGGATACTTTCTCTCATATGCTCCTCAAACTTTTATCATTGGTATCCCCTTATTTCTCAATTTTCTTACACTTCTGTCCAAGATCTCCATTGGTTCTTCCACATATGTTAACTCCTTAGAAATCTCTATCTCCGATTCACGGATGACATGGCAAGGATCAGTTGAATATATAAATCCAATTAGCTATACTTACCTTAAGTTTCCAAAACAACTCTATTAACACAAAGAGTTGCTCAACCTTCTATCTTGTCGTCACGTCCTATAATTAGGTATTATATGTATAATCAATATATATATATCATAAATGCTAATATGATATTAAATAATATTCCTACGTTTTCACCAATCTTTTAATATTTCATTTATATCGAAGTTCAAACTCCCATTCTATTTTCTTCTAAATAATTAAATTTTCTAAGCTTCCGAAGTATCTTTTTAGTTTATCAACTAACTCAGAAAAAATTCATTTAATTAAACTCTTTATATCTTTATAACTATCATCCTTAATAGGCTTAAAGGCAATTTTCATCCCCTAACTTCAGGCCATTCTCGTTTTAGTCACCTAAGTTACTAAGGTTTCAATTTGGTCCTGTAAAACTGAAAAATTCTCAATTTTGGTCCAAAGTTCGCCCGAAAAAGTCACATGCCAAGCATGTGACTTTTTAAATTGGGGGCTGGATTGTGATTGGCTGGAAAAATGATGTAGCACAGACGTGACGCCCAGTTGGAAATTAAAAAAAAAAAACATGACTGACAGGGATATTTAATCCACGTGAGCTGTTTGCGTTGCTGTTGTTCCTGTTGCATGACCGGGTGAGTCAACTCAGTCGAGTTGCCTGAGTTGATCGTGTTAGCTTCCAAGGAGGCCGATTCCGTCGAGGCTCCAGTGGCCACTTCTGATCAGAGAGGAAGGTCCGCCATTGTAGGGCGATCTCAGTGGTGGTTCTCCGCCTGAAATCCGCCATCAGACGGAGGAGAATCGAGCGCCTGACCGGCGCCGAAGGCGGAGGACGACTTTTGTCGGATCTTTGCACAGAGGTGACCAAAATCGATGGGACTGGTCTCAAAAGGTTCGCCAGAACGAGAGGAGTTCAACGGTAGTCGTCCGAGCCAGTGGTTCATTCAGACGATGGAGAAAACGCCGGTGGAAGGTGCAGTCGAGGCGGACGACGACCGAAATCTTCAAAACGATAGATCTTTGCACCTAGTTGATGAAAATGGATGAGACTAGTCTCATTAGAACCGCAGTGAGGAGACGAATCCAATGGTACCAATCCGCGATCGTGCGTTGTCCTGTCGCCGGCGAATCGATGGGAATTGCCCGCGGCGGTCAATTTCGAAGCCTAGTCGCTGTCGTGGTCGGATCTCAAAATTGGCTTAGGGGTTTTGTTCTTTTTGCTATGGGGAATCAAATGGTATATGTGGTGGCCAGAAATTTCAAGTAATGGAGGCGGAATTAAAGAGAGAAGGTGGCGGCGACTGGCGGGCGATTTTGCGGCGAATTTCAGCGACTTTGATTTCCACGTCAGTCATGTTTTTTTTTTAGTTTCCAACTGGGCGCCATGTATGCGCCACATCATTTTTTCCAGCCAATCACAATCTAGCCCAATTTAAAAAGTCACATGCTTGTCATGTGACTTTTTCCGACGAACCCCTCATTTTTTCGGCGAAATTTAGACCAAAATTGAGAATATTTCAGTTTTACGGGACCAAACTGAAACCCTAGTAACTTAGGAGACTAAAACAAGAATAGCCTGAAGTTATGGGACGAAAATTTCCTTTAAGCCTCCTTAATATAACTTTCCTAACTTAAATTATCACGAGATTTTTATTTTTGTTCTAATAACCATAGTATTTTTCAAATACAATTTTTTTTAATATTTCTTAAATATAATTTTCGATTATTTCTATAAATTTTCTACCAATTCCTCGCTACTATATGTTGTAATTGAACACCAATACATATAATTGCACATTTGATTAATAGGCTCGATGAAATTTATCAATAGGCCCGGCGTTGTCTCCGCCACCGACCGACCATCGGAAAATTTTTCGGAGCATTTCCGATCACGCGCACCACATTCAAAATCATCGTCCGACGATCTCTCTAGCCATGCCACGCGTGCTTTGAGTCTAGCTCTGACGCCCCGCCACTCGCCAGCTGAAGTTTGTTGTTTCACCCATATTATCAACATCAACTTCTCTTTTAATTTCCATCACCGTTCCGAAGAGACACCGGCCGCCCCACATACCATTTGTCTCCCCATCATGAGGCAAACATTTCCCCACCGATCAATTTGGGCTTCATCAACGACAGAGGCTAGGCTCTTACCTTGACTGTTGAACCTTTTCGTTGTCGATTCATCATCACTGAATACCTCTTGATCATAGACCACCACCAATCGACTCGTTTCCTCCGTGCGAGTCGACCGAGCCATCTCCCAACGATTTCCGTCAAGGCCTTGCATGAGTCACAAAAATTCGAAACCTCCCAAACGTTGATGGTTGCGCTACCGTTTCTCCGCCGTTCGATGGGCGTTGCTTGTCGGAGAACCATCTTTGTACTTGCCTTCCCATGGCAGCCCAACCCCTCCGATCAGAAACCGCCATCGGAGCCTCGACGCCTATGGGACCTTGGCAGCCAACTTAGCCAAGTCTCTTCACGGTACCAACTTGGCCGAGTCAACTCAGAATTTTCCCCCTGTTATGCAGAACAAGCCTGAGTAGCAGAATTCAACCACCAATCCTCTAACAAAATAATTCCATGAAGCTGTTTTCAATTCGGCAGGAAATCAAAGTCTCCATCAACATCCCTATGATCTCAGAAACTTTTTTCTGGCTGATCATAATCCCTCCCACTCGGTGTCAAGTCTGTTAACCAAGGCCGCCCCACTCTTTCATTTGCAGATGCTGAGACGGAGGAGCTTGCGACACCCTATCGATTTTCTCCTGTCGGAAAATTCTTACATGAAGCACCCCCTTACAGTTAAATGCATCAGTTTATTGCAGATTGGCATCCAAGGAGCGTTTACAGTAAGCATGATCAACTCCAAGCACACCCTTATCTCCGTTTCCAGTGAGTCAGACTACTCCCAGATTTGGTTTTTTCAAGGTTTCCGAATGAGAATTTTCAAATGGGCACCTACATTCACTCTGATGCAAGAATCATCTGTCATTCCTATTTGGGTTTGCTTCCCTGAACTTCCTGCTCATTTATTTCGTAAGGAAGCTCTCTTTTCTATTGCTAGCATGATTGGATCACCTTTACAAATTGATGCTTTCACTCTTAACAAGTATAAACTATCACAAGCTAGAGTGTGTGTTGAAAGAGGCCTGTTAAAATACATCACTGAAGAATTTGACCTGCATATTAATGGTGTAACCATAGTATAGAAAGTTGTTTTTGAACATTTACCAGAATATTGCTCTTTAATCAAGCATGTGGGTCATAAGGACTCTGACTGTTTTTCTAAAAGTGACAGCCCTTAACCACCACTCGATTGTAAGATCAATCCTAAGCACACTGAGTCAATTGGTCGTCCCGTCGCCGACCAAAATTCTAAAAGAAGCAAAACACCATTCCCTGCTGAAGAAGCAGAATGCTCAATAGCTGACCAGCCAAAGAGGGACAAAGGTCAACACGAGAATGGAAATCAGTTGGAACAAATTCAAAGCTATGGAAAACAGGGGAATTTACAGATGGACAACACAGGAACTCCAGCAAGATTTTCTCTAGATTCTGAAACTTATTAGGGAGATGCCATATAGGGAAACACCTCTCACACTACCTTGATGCCTCAAGGAGAAAACTGCACAGACAACATGGACAACTTCAACTTGGATGATCCCTTAATTACAGAATTATTGGACAGGGATCGCGATGCTGAAAAGAACATTGACTCTAGCTTTAAAATAACATTTCACAATGAGGAAGGTAATCTTGGAGGCTAAGACCATGAAATAAGATCCACAAGCAAGCTGAAAGCCACAAGAAAAGCTATGAAAAAGACTCCAAAAAGTGGTGACAAGGGTAGCATTTCAACAAAGGCAAAAGGAACTAGAATCCTGTTAAGAGGAGAATGTCGCAACCAAAAACAAAGAAATAAGCTTCTTTTTTATATGGATATCATTGAGATTCAAGCTACCTAGGAAGCTAGTGAAATTGAGGCTCATGACATCAAAGAAAGTAGTGACAAAGAGGAGGCAGTCACACCAATCTTCAACATCAAAGCCTGGATGATAGTGACTCACTTCTAGAGCTTGACCCTGAGCTCCAGGTTATACTTAATTCCACAGACTCCAACCCTTGTGATCACATGCACGAGCAAGCTTCAGACTCTGGATTTCAACACTATTCTACATACATATACAAACCAAGGTGGCACTGAGTAGCTTGGGCTCTATTGAGGACTTTAATGACATGATCTTCAATAGTGGATTAACTAATGCAGGATTTGAAGGGGAACCTTTCACATGGACCAAGAAAAGTGTTTGCAGGCGCTTAGATAGAGTCTTATATTCTCATGAATGGGCTGCATTATTCAATTGCACCAGAATTTCACATCTCCCCAGAAGATTGTTAGATCACCACCCACTGTTAATTACTGCCACTCGAATAGAGGACAAAGTTCTTTCCTCTTTCAGATTTTAGCATATGTGGATTATGCACCCTAACTTCCAAAATATGATTAAACAATCCTGGGGTGCCCCTATCCAGGGATATGTGTGTATAGGTTGCAACAAAAGCTATATGGGCTGAAGGATCACCTCAAGCAGTGAAACAAAGATAAATTTTGGCAATGTCTTCTCTCTAGTGGACCAACCCAAGGCAACTGCTAATGAAGCTGAGAAGCAGTTTGATAGGCTTCCATCCGAATTCAATTTGATCAACCTAAACAGACAAAATCTTTGGTCCTAGCTAATTTCTTAATTAATATAATATGCTCCCAAATATCACAATAAGCTCCCATTTACTCCCTTCAAGTTATAATATGTTCTAATTTCAACCTATAATTTATTATAATAAAATTAAATTTTTTTTAATAGTTACCAATTAATCTCTCAATTATGTGTAAAATCCTACAGACATCACAATTCTCCCCTCCTAATAAAAATTTCGTTCTCGAAATTTAACTAACTTACTCGTTCAGTGAAATAAATAGGGATACTTTTCTCTCATATGCTCCTCAACCTCCCAAGTCACCTTTCTTGGAGAATGATGAGTCTATCTCACTTTTACCATTACTCACTACAAAAAAAGACAGAATTTATAACGGTTTTTTTGTAACGGCCATATATATGACTGTTCCAATTGGAACGGCCATTGTAATAGTTTTGTAACAGATTGCAGGTGCTGACGCCATTGAGGGGGTGATAAAAATGTATTTATTTTGTAACGGCCATAACCATTACAAAAGTCGTAATAAATATGTGGTGTGCGTAAAATCGTTATAATTTATTGGCCATTACTAATTTACTACGATTTTTGTAACAACTCGATTTTTTTTTAACGGCTTTTAGGTAAAACAAGGAGTCGTTACAATGGCACTGGAAAAAACGCAGAAAAATATACAAAATGACGGTATTAAAAAAATCTGACCATTCGAGTGGATTTTTTATTGGTGGTCGTTACAAAATAACAGAACATGAAGAGTTCCAAAAGCCGGTATAAAATAATTTAATCTTAGGAACGGCCAAACTAATAAAAATCCGTTAAAATGGCTGCTCCAAATGAAGGCGGAAAAAATAGCGGGAAATGGTATTGGCCAAATTATATATAGTTGTTACAAAAGTCGTTATAAATTAATATTTTTGAAATCAAAATTTAAAAAAATGGTGGGAATTCTAAATTCAATTGACCTCTACAAATGTTGTCAGTTACAAAGGTAAATTACACCTGCCGTTACAAAAGCAGTTACAAAAAAGAGCTATTTTAAAAATTCAGATTGAAAAATACGATATCTTTGCATCGGAGCTCCCAATTCATACCAAATTTAAATGTATACTAGAATGTTTCCATTAAGTAATATCAGACGGTGTGATTTTATATCATATGGCCTGAATTAATAATACACCGATTTGAATGGTTACTATTATGTTCCAGGAATGATATTCCGAAATGCGTATACCCAATTTGGCTACAACTTGGCCAAATGAATTTTTTCATAAGTGCGATCATATCTGATGGTCGGATCTTAATTTTTATGACTAGATTAACCCATGAAGTTCAATACTATAAGAATGATAGTTACATCAATGTAGTATTAATATTTATGAGTATTCAAATTTATTGCAAACTGCATACATGTATGAATATCAAATAAAAAATTTTGTTTTTATAATATATTTCAATTATATTATTCCAGTACAATGATACATTTCCACAGCATTGAATCATCAAAAACAATATCTTTTTTTAATAATAATTTTCAATAATATTAATTAATTAATTGCAATAGCTTATGGAATGACTTTGCAAATGAAATTTATCAGAACGACGTTGTATCCGTATTTTGTGACGACTTTTGTAACAAATTTTTAAATGACTATCTTATACTATATAATTTGTAACGACTTTTTAAATATTATACTCTCTTTGGCACGACTTTGACCATTCCAAAAATATATATATACAACACTTGTTATTTTTTTTCCTTTATCTTCTTTCTTCTCTCTTCCTCTCGTTACACCTTTCCCGTCCACCCCCACCGCCGACCCACCACCACCCTCTCTCTTTAGGTCTCTTTCTCTCTCACTCTCTGTCTTTATCTCTCTCTCTCTCTTTCTCCCTCTTTCCATTTTCCCATTTTTCACTCCATTAGCCCACCCCCACCCCTACCTCCCATACCCCCCGCTTGCCATTGGCCCACCACCGTCCTCAACCACTGCCTGCCACATTTTTTTTTATCTATAATTTTATAAAACTTTTAGGTGTAATTGTTCTGTTTTTGTGTGAAATTTTCTAAAATTTTTGTAAATTTAATTCCTGAAATTTGTGTTATTTATTTTAATTTATGAAAATATTGTTGTAACTTTAAAAAAGTTTTGCATTATTAAAAAAAATTGAATTTCTGAAAATTTTAAAAAATTTTGCCAATTTTTAAATTCTGTAATTTATGATGATGATGATGCTTGGAAATTTCTGAAATGTTTTTGGGAATTTCTGTAATTAAATTTTTTTTTTCATAATTTCTGAAATTTATTTTATTTTCTGTAATTTTAAAAAAGTTTCAGAAATTTTCCATAATTTCTGATATTTTTTTGTTTTCTGTAACTTTCTATAATTTTCTGAAACTTTCTGCAATTTTCTGTAATTTTCTATAAACTTCTGCAATTTTCTGCACTTGTGCAATTTTCTGTAAATTTTTGTAAATTTCTGCAATTTTCTGTAGTTTTTTGAAATTTATGTGTAATTATCTTAAATATGTATCTATTCTTTTTAATTTTAAAAAACTGAAAATATAGCATAATAATAGGTTTATAAAAAAAGACCTTAATAGGAATTTTAATAAAATTATTAAAAAATTAATGGACTACAATTCAAGTTTTAAGAAAATTATGCACCTAAATAAAACTTTTAGAGTAATGTAATTTAGGAAAATAGGAATTTTAATAAAAATATTAGAAAATTATGAACTACAATGCAATTTTTAAGAAAATTATGCACTAAATGAAATTTTTAGGAAATTATAAGACCTTAATGTAATTTAAGAAAATAGGAATTTTATGAAATTTACAAAAAAATATCATTTTATTAATAATTAACATTCTGTGTTTTTAATGTTAAACTATTTTGAAATTATAGATAATGACTATTGGTGCACTGCCACCATCTCGCAGATCCCACAGGAGCACCAGCTATTCTGGTTCCAGAAGCTGAAAGTAAATATAATATTATTTAATTTTAAGTAAAATTTATTTTTTTATCAAATAATTATATTTTTTTAGTTGTCCATATTGCAAATGTTGTACTGGTGGGAATGTGACGCCATTTGTGATCGGGTGCATATAATCGAGCGGTACATCAGAAGCATTGGTCTGAACTGGCCCGATCATCTAGCGCCCTAGCCTGCAGTTGATCCCCCTGCACCCGACGGTGATCACAACGACGACGAACACGCGGCCGCTAGGGATAATAATTTAGATTTGGATTTTTTTTTGTATTTTGTAAAAATACAATTTTTGTAATAATATTTTTATTTTTATAATTAAAATACTTTTTTTTGTTATATTATGTGTTCTTTTATATAAATTCATTTAGTTAATTTTATAAATATTAATATTAAATTATATAAAATAAAATAAAATAAATATTAAAATATATTAAATAAACATAAACATAATTTTTGTAACTACATTTGTAACGACTTCTGTAATACACCAAAAATATATAAAATCGTCAGGCCGTTACAAAGACTGTGCCAAAAACAGCTAAAAATTTGGCAGAAAGCCATTCCAAACACCATTACAAAGGCAGTGAAAAAAGTGGTTATAAAAGTAGTGACAAAGGCTGTTACAATAATAATTAAATCAAATTTAACATAGCCGTTACAAAAGCAGTTCCAAATTTATTTTTTTTGTTGTCAGCAGGCTAGTAACGGCCATTAGGGGTTGTTCCAGTGTCCGTTACAAATTGTAACGCCTCGTTCAGTCGCTGTAGACCTTTTCGTTACAAAAGCCGCTACAAGTAAAAAGGCCGTTACAAAAAAATAAAAAAGCCATTCTAATAAAATAATTTTTTTATTGTGGCTATCTCCTTATTTCTCAATTTTCTTACACTTGTATCCAAGATCTCCATTGGCTTTTCCACCTATGTTAACTATTCAGAAATCTCTATCTCCAGGTCACGAATGACGTGGCTAGGATCATATTGCTATTGTCGTAGCATCGAAACATGAAAAACATCAGTATCCGTGACAAGTCTGATGGCAATGCTAGTAGATATGCTAGTTGTCCGATTCTTTCAATAATTTCGCACGGTCCAATGTATCTCGGACTCAATTTTCCTTTCTTGCCAAATCTCAAGATTCTCTTTCACGGAGATACCTTCAAAAAAACCTTATCACCAACTTCATATTCCATCTTCCTTCGGGGTTTATCAACGTAAGTTTTTTGTTAATCTTGGGCTGCTTTCAAATATTATTTAACTACTTGTATCTTTTTCACTGTTTCTTGTACTAATTCAGGATCTTCCAGTTGTTGTAATCCCTCTATATCCCAACAGATTGGACTGCGACATCTTCTTCCGTATAAAGCTTTATTATATGCAAGCCTCTATTAGAGATAGATGATCATCCCAGTTGACCTTAAACACCATTGTACAAGCCTTCATCATATCTTCCAAAGTTTGAATTGTCCTTTCTGATTCCCCCATCTGTCTGAGGATGAAATGCAGTACTGAAATGTAATTTTGTACCTAATGCTTTTTGTAAACTTTCCAAAAACATGAGGTGAATCGAGGTTCTCTGTCTGACACAATAGATGTAGGCACACCATGTAATCTCACTATTACAGAAACGTAAAACTCAGCTAACTTATCTAGAGAATCACCTATTTGTATCGACAAGAAATGACCTGATCTCGTCAGTCTATCCACAATTAACCAAATAGCATCATGCTTCCTAAGTGTAGGTGGAAAACCTACGACAAAATTCATAGTTATCTTTTTCTACTTCTATTCTGGTATTGATAGAAGTCGAAGTTTGCCTGCTGGCGCCTGATGTTCTGCTTTTACCTGCTGACAAGTCATACATTTAGCCACAAAATCTGCTAATAATAAGATTTTAAATTTTGATACATCTTTATAGTACCAGAATGCATCGCATATGGTGCATTATGAGCTTCCCACAAAATCTCCTCTCGTAATCCATCTACTCAGGCACAGAAACTTGCTCCTCTATTCACTATTACTCCATCAGCTCTTATTGAAAAATTTAGTTTCTTACCCTGTTTCATCCTCTCCAGCATCCGTAACAAGAAAGGATTTTGAGTCTGCGCTTTTTTGATTTGATCCACAAAGTCTGGCTTAAGTTGCAAGGTTTCCATCAAACTTGCTATCTGATCAACCTCCAATTTATATTCATAGATTTCATCTCTAATAGCAATGTCTGATTATGACTCCCCATTAGCTAATGTACTTGAACTCTTTCTTCTCAAGGCATCTGCCACCAAATTTGCCTATTGTGGATGGAGTCAATAGTGTAATCACAATCCTTCAATAGTTTTATCCGTCTCTTTTGTCTCAAATTCAATTCTTTTTGCACCAAGATATATTTCAAACTTTTATGTCAATAAAGATTTGGAATTTTTCTCCATATAAATAATGTCTCCAAATCTTCAATGCATGCACAATTGCTGCTAACTCCAGATCATGTGTGGGATAACTAAACTCATGCGTCCTCAGCTGGCGAGATGCATGAACAATTACCTTTCTGTTTTGCATTAATTCACATCCCAAATCATGTTTAAAATCATTTGTATGCACTACATATCCACTACCACCAGATGACATAACTAAAATCAGAGTGGAGGTCAATCTTTTCTTGAACTCATCAAAGCTTCGTTGGCACCCTTCCGTTCACTGAAACGCTACCCCCTTTCTGAGCAACTTAGTCAAAAGACTGGCAATTATAGAGAAACCCTCAACATCTGGTAATATCCAGCTAACCCTAATAAGCTTCAGACTTCAGTAGCATTCTTCTGTACTCTCCATTCCATGATTGCTTTCACTTTTGAATGATCAGGCATAACTGCCTCACCATATATTACATGCCCCAGAAAAACCACCTGATTTACCCAAAATTTACATTTGCTTAACTTGACATACAACTCTTTCTCTTTTAAAACCTGTAACACTATCCTTCGATGTTGTTCAGGCTCTTATCTATTCTTCGAGTACACCAAGATGTCATCTGTAAAAATAATAACAAATTGATCCAGATACTATTGAAATGTACAATTGATCAACTCAATGAATGCCGCTCGTGCACTTGTTAACCCAAATGGCATTACCAAAAACTTATAATGACCATAACGAGTACAAAAAGCTATTTTTGTATGTCTTTCTCTGTTATCCTCAATTGCCAATACCCAGACCTCAAATGGCTCTTTTTGAAAATGTTATAGCCCCATTTAACTTGTCTAGCAAGTCATCAATCCTCGGCAAAATATATTTATTATTCACTGTCACCCCATTTAATTGGCGATATCGACGCACAATCTCATACTACCATCTTTTTTCTTTACAAATAGCATTGGTGCTCCCACTGGTGAAGTACTCGGCCTGATGAACCCTTTCTCCAACAATTTTGTATTTGCCTTTTAAGCTCATGTAGTTCCATTAGGGCCATACTATACAGTGCAATAAAAATTGGGGCAAGTCCTGGGAGAGTTTCTATAGCAAAGTCTACTTGTCTATGTGATGGCAACCTGGTAAGTCATGAGGGAACACTTCAGGAAAGTCTCCTCCAACGTAGGATTAATCTTCTCGGTATCTATCACATCTGCTAGATATGCCTCACATCCTTCTAGCATCAATCGTCTTTCTTCTATAGCAGATATTATGCAAACTGAAACTACCTCACAATTCCCCATAAAGACTACTTCCGATTCGCCGGAAGATTCAATCATCACTTCCTTTTTATAATGTCAACCACTACTTTATGTTGTGCTAGCCAACTCATTACCGAAATTATATCAAACTCCTTCAAATCCATAACTACAAGATCCACATGTAAATTTACATCTCCAATTCTCACTAAGCTCCCCTTCCTAACACTAATCACTACCTCACCTCCTCCCACGAGCAAATAAACTATCAAATTACATCCCAAAAGGCTATTCTCACCCAGTATTTTAGATGCAAGTTCTGATGAAATATATGAATACATAGAGCCAGGATCAATCAAAACATTAGCCTCAAAGTCAAATAACAAAATCGTACCTGATATCGCATTATTCAATGCCGGAGCTTCCTCCCTAGTCATCTTATATATTGTTGCTTGAGTTTACCCTTGAGTGACTTGTGCTCTTAAGCCCCTCATACTCACACCAATAAGTTGGTAACCATCTCTATTACCAGTACCTCTACCCTGTCTCTGCCTCTACCTCTCTCAGCTCCTCTGGCACTACTCTTAATACTAATTTGGCTCTGGGTCCCACTTGCTACACTTCCAACCACACCTACTGTCTGACTTGTACATTCCTGGCTATGTGTCCTCTACCTCCACAGTGATAACATGTTCTGGCTATATCATCTCGTCTCCAACATGGTCCTAGATATTATCTTCAACAGGTAGAACAACTCGGAGTGAAAACTAATCTCCGATCATAGCTCTGTCCAACTCCCTTACCTAATCTAATAGAAGGCATGGTAAATAAACTGCATTCGAGCGAACCTCTATTAAAGCTCGTGGATCCACCAAACCTTGGCCCATTATTTCCCCGAGAAACAGGACCACTACGCAAAAAGTTTCAACTTCCTGCAGAAAATGAATGATCGGTTCCGCTCTTGGTCAACCTACTTGATTCCCCAACTATGTATGTTGATTTTCTCTTCTCTTTCCCCTTCTTCTTGTCTTCAATTACTGCTTCTTCCATCCAGATCGGTGATTCAACAAGAGTTTTAGAATTTGTAATTTTGAGTGCGAGGCCTTTTTTTATCTCTAGCCATAGCCCCTGCTCAAAACGGTAACAACAATCCTCCTCTGTTGCTACTGCTTCTAATGCATACTTGGCTAGCGCAACAAAACGGAATTCATATTCTGCCACTGTCTGATCATCCCCTTGCACTAAATTGAGAAACTCCATCCTCTTCTTATCTCGATACATCTTTGGTCTATATTTATCATCAAACTGAAAGAAATCGCTATGGCCCGAGAACGTGGCGAAAGCGTGAAATAAAAAAAAATTAAAATAGTTCAAAAGGGTGTTCCCTTTGAAACTTTTGGCCGTTCGATGTTTGTCAAAAACATAATAATGAACATATAAACATGCTAGACATGTGGCTAAAAGATGAAAGCACAGAAATATAACATGAAACTTTACCATTTGTTTCCATAGATGAGCAGCAACGTGCATTGTTTACCTTTTTGTTACTCTTTCGTTCTCTTTAGGATCCAAATTAGAGCCCCTCTAATTTGTCTACACCACACTATGGAATAGGTATAGTTCTTTTTCTATTGTTAGATAGAATGAAGGACAAGAAACTATTGTTTAGTGCTTTTGGATTGTTTTATGTTCTAACTTGAATCAAATTCAATCTAGAACTAAAGGAGAATATTTTGAGAGAGAAATGACAGACAAATTCGTGGCTTGTGTCTTGGGTTAGATAGGATATGTGTGTAGTTTTGTATATTACACACAATTGAATTCAAAATTCAATCACTACCAAGTTTGCTTCTAAGGCAACCTATACACACATGCATATAACCTTCAATTATGATGAAACGATCACTCCATAATGTTCATTGAGGAGTTTCAACTCCTTCTTAACTTGCGCCAACTTTCCTCAAATGGGCTTGGACTTCAGGTATGGACCGGGCTTGATGTAATAAAATTAAATCAAGCCAATCAAAGTTCATTGAATATTAATTAACTAAATTAATTTTAGCCCAACAAAGTCCAAAGATTAATTTAATTCAATTAAATAAATCTAATTCCAAACGCTAAAACCTAATAAATTAATCCAATTAATTTAAAAGTGTTAAGCCCAAAAATTAATTATTTCTTGAGCCATCCATCAAATGGATTATTAAATAAATGATCCAACCATTTATATATTCTCCTCGAATTAATTTAATCTAATTAAAATTAATTCATTTCTCTTTGAATTAATTTCAAACTAATCCACCGATTCCATAGTAATTTGTGTGTGACTCTTTAGGCTCACCCTCAGCTAGAGTTGGGTATTGTGTCCAATATAAATAATTAATTAAATTAAATTAAATTAATTATTTTTAATTAACCATTAATCAGAAACTCCCGTCAACATGAGTGGACGTTTAGCAATAATATATGACATTAAAAACTAGGTGAATGTTGGTGTGAACATTTAGACTCTCGAGTTCCATACAAGCACGATTCTACCGTCGACCATCTCTCGGCTCTGGTCTAGGGCATGAAATTGGGCGTCGGCTCCCATCACTATAGCCATAGACTCAGACAGTCTAAACCATCTCAGAGCACATAGGAGATATATCCATCATATACTGATAGAGGACGGATTCTATCCTAAAATCCACCGTCCTCACTACATACTCCGGGTACATTGGACAAGACTTATAACGACCACATCAAAGACATAATCATCTCTCGCTAGATCCAAGTTATAACCATCATATGTATGCGACTGCCATGATTCCTCGAGTCCAAGGACTAATCCTGTATTATCGGACCAAGAATTCAAGTCATATCGATCAAGCCTTCAAAGCTTCGATATGACTATTCCCATGAGTCAGTTAATGAGTTAACAACCTTGTCAACTAACCCACTAAAATTGCATAGACATCCTATGTCTGTCGCTGATGAAACGCGACACTCATCCAATGAATGCAATACTTAGTGCAAGTCTTTATAGGACTCTAGATGACCAGTCTTGAGGTCCTCGACTTGGAATGTTTTAGACCAACCCTCAAAAGTTGATTTCATAACTGCCATCCAATGCGCAACCTAACTACATGGGTTATTCAATTGGTCTGTAGGTATTTGTTATGATGTTAAAATACCGTTCAATGTAAATAGTTAGCACAACAAACACATGGTGCCATAGATGAATGCTTACTACATTTATTAAGATAATATCACATTCATAAAGATTGATAAATGGTTCCCAAAACTGCCAATCCAATTGGCTTTTTGATCACGTATTCTAACAATCTCCCACTTGACCTAAGCCAATCGCCCATATCCGTCAGACCTATCTGAGTGAACAATCTGTGGTACCAGCTTGATTTCATGGGTCTACCATATTATTTCCAAAATGACGTAGTTCAACCGCACGTCACCTCTTTCTATCATCGTTCCAAACTGATGGTGGCATCTAAAAATATTCCTTGGATTTGTGATGAGATCTCAGCCCTTTTGCTTGTGCCATTGCCTAGTTGTTATCCTCCAGGTAACTACTAGCTTGTCCATGCTAGGCTCCATATTAAACCATTGAATGTGCTTTTTCATCCAAAACACTTCCTCAACAACTATTAAAGTCACTATACATTTGACTTCCATGGTGAAAACCATTGTGGCATTCCACTTGAAACCATTCCATGCTACCACATCACCATTAAGTCTGAATGTACAATCAAATTTAGAATGGACACCATTCACATATAACTGGAAGCTAGTATCGCTATAACCTTCTAGAATTAACTCTCCATTGACTTGTATGAAGAACACTTTTTTAATCCTTATTTAGGTATTAAAGAGTCATCTTAACTGCTAGGGAGTGCCTTCTCGACACACTCCCGATATCCATTATTATACCCAAAGCACACACAATTTTTGGGCCTAGTACATTGGACCACATACTCATGTTGTCAACGGAAAAGACATAAGGGATGTCAAAATATCTTTATGAGCTCCTCATTAGTCCACGAAAACTAAGTATTGGACAACTAAACCCTATGATAAGGGAAGGAATTGAATTCGTTCATGGAGAATTCCGTGAATAATGTTTGTGCTTTAGTGTTTCCCAACATCTTCACGTCATTCCAAATGAGTAAGACGTTTACACCTAAAACACTAGGAACACAACTAAGCTCCCACTGACCTTCCATCTCATTCTGGACTTGTGTCATTCCTTGCAAGACCTTGACTAAATGAATATTCCAGATACAGCAGGTTTCAAACCTAGTTTGTAATCCATGTCGCATCTCATGGCTCCAAACATTTCATCCAACTCGATGTCCTACATCGCTTCTCCTTATGTCTTTAGATCATAATCTAATTGACTGGTCAGACTCAGAAACCTATACATATTAGGTAACTAAGGTGTTTTAGTCATCCCTCAGGAGGCTGGAGTATAATAAGTTAATGGAAGAATTCGATTACAAATGATGTTTGCTACATTTGACTAAGGTGTTTCTCCATTTGATTCCTCAAGGAGCTACTCCTCACGTTAGTTATCCGAAAAAATCCTATTTCTCTTAGGATAACAATTGAACTTGTAGAAACCTAGTTTGCCTCCCACTAGTCCCTTAATGTATGCCAGACCATTCCATATATTAAAGTACGTCGTGGAGAAATATCAATCATATACTAGTAGGGGACAAATTCTATTTTGAAATCCACCATCTTCACTACATACTCCAACTACAGTGGACAAGACTTATGACGACCACATCGAAGATACAGTCATCTCTTGTCAGATCTAAGTTATAGCCATCATATGCATGCGACTGCCATAATTTCTCAAGTCCAAGGACTAATCCTGTATTATCGGAGCCGATAATTTAAGTTATACTGACCAAGTCTCCAAGGCTTCCATATGACGATTCGCACGAGTCAGTTTAATCAGTTAACAGCCTTATCATCTATACTAAAATTGCATAGACATCCCATGTCTATCGTCGATGAAACACGATACTCATCCAATTAATACAATACTTAGTGCGAGTCTCTATAGGATTCTACATGCCCGCTCTCGAGGTCCTCTACTTGGAACGTTTCAGACCGACCCTCAGAAGTTGGTTTCATAGTTGCCATCCAATGCGCAACCCAACTACATGGGTTATTTAGTTAGTCTGTGGGTATTTGTTGTGACGTTAAAAAACCGCTCAACGTAAATAGCAAGCACAACAAATACATGGTGCCACAGATGAACGCTTACTGCATTCATTAAGATAATATCACTTCATAAAAAATGCTAAATGATTTCCAAAACCACCAACCCAGTTGACTATCTGGTCAATTATTCTGACACAAAGCGCTCTTCACTAACCTCCACTAAATGAGTGCACTCCCCAGGAATAAAGAAACAACATACTTAAGTCCATTCTCCGATGTGCAATTTACTAAATTCATCACATCTTTGACTTTTTTCCATCATCTCTCAGCAATCTCTGGGTGTAGGGTACCTTCAAATTCTGTAGCTCCCATATTCCTTATTCTTTTATAATTGGGATCAATTATAGGAACTACTGGTTCTAGCACTAGAGCTGATGCGTGCATTTATGCAAGTAACTGTGCTTGGGCTTGTACTTGGGCCTCAAAGGCTATTTGAAAAATCTGCGCATACTCTAGTGGTAACCCTGCCACTGGAGCACCACCAGGAGGAATTGGAGCATCAGCCCCAACACCTTCTCGACCTACCTCCACCCACTTGCACTCGTAAGTGCCACGGAGCCCTCTGTGGACTCCACCGACTCTTCCCTACTAGCTACTTGGTCAGCAAGTGTACCTTGAAACCCATCCTTCATTAGATAATTCAATCGTTAGACACACCTTACAACCAACCTATCACCCTAGAAACACAGACCTCCTCTGATACCACCCAATGTAGCACCCTCTACTTCACTACACTTAATTATCACTACTTATTAAACCCTTTCCTTAACTCCAACATATTTTATAAGAAAATTTTTGTTTAACCAGTAAAACAAAGTCTACTTTTTTCTTATCAATATAATATGTAAACACCATACATGATGATAGGAATTATCAAAAGTGAATATATACTCTCCCGGATGTCCTCATATACCCAAGCTCAAAGGAAAATAATGCAGTAACCAACTGTACAAAATTTTAAACACAAACCCGACAAAAGACTAGTATGTTTAATAATCACACACCTCCAAAAGTCTCAGCTTCAGATGTCATGGCTGACCCACCTAATAAGAATAATGGCACAATTTAAAGTCTAATATGGCTAATCAGTGTGACCCATCTTTTAAAAAGTACGTGGCAATAAATGAACTACCAACTCAGTAAGTATAACTAACAAGTTTATATATATATGTACATAGGCAACAAGTCACGTATAGTGCAAATATATCAACTAACTAATATGGCTAGTCTGTGTGACCCATCTTTTAAAAAGTACGTGGCAATAAATGAACTACCAACTCAGTAAGTATAACTAACAAGTTTATATATATATGTACATAGGCAACAAGTCACGTATAGTGCAAATATATCAACTAACAAATATTGTCATATAGTAACAACAAATGTAAGGAATAACAAATTCCCTACAACTATAAAGTAGTCCATGACATAATATTTAATATAATCGTTTATCTTCTGGGGGGCTCGCTTACTCTAATTGGATACATCAGTCAATGGTATTGTCGGCCATCATCATTTCAGTCAATATCACATCATATACAACATAGGACACCCTTTGTATGTGATATCCCCACACTATCTATCTCAATGTGTAACAATATCAGTATAGGACATCACAACAAACATGGCATCCCCACACCACCTCAGTTTGTAGCTAACAACACAGGATATTCCCCACTACTCGGAATACCCTGCGCACCATGATACCTAGCTTAACTCATTTATTTTCCATATCACATCATCAATCACATTACCATAAACTATTGATTGTGTTTCCTACTAGGTAAGCACCATCTTTTGTTTCAGTTCATAACAGCAATATCATTAACTTCATCATTCAATTCTATATAATACTTATTTTTCTCATTAATAACTTTCCATTCGATTTTATTCAACAATTAATTATACGATCACATAATTAGTCATCTTACGTCCATACATTACAACTACATATAACACATAGTAATAATTTCACCGATATTATAACAACCCAAGCAATAGCCCACTATTAAATATATAAAAGATCAATATACAATATTCACCTATATTAATATAAATCCAAGTTCACAATCAGATATATAAGCAATCAATATATAAAATATCCACATATATAAATACATATATATATATATATAAATCTAGTTAGCTATACTTAACTCAAATCTCGAAAACAATTCTATTAACACAAAGAGCTGCTCAACCTTCTATATTATCGTCACGTCCTATAATAAGATATTATACATATAATCATTATATATAGAATATCATAAATGCTAATATGATATTAAATAATATTCCTACGCTTCCACCAATCTTTTAATATTTTATTTATATCGAAGTTCAAACCTTCGTTCAATTTTTTTCTAAATAATTAAATTTTCTAAACTTCCCAGGTATCTTTTAAATTTATCAACTAACTCATAAGAATTCATTTAATTAAGCTCATTATATCTTTATAACTATCGGTTAATATAATATCCCTAACTTAAATTATCACGAGAATTTTATTTTCTTTCTAACAACCATTATATTTCTCAAAATACAATTGTTCTAATATTTCTTAAATGTAATTTTTGAATATTTCTATAAATTTTCTATTAATTCCTCCCTACTATATAATCTAATTAAACACAATTACATATAATTATATTTGATCAATAGGCCCGATGGAATTGAGCAAATTAATTATAGTAATAATTAAATCTAACAAACCTAATAACTTAATTACCCAACTACAACATTTTCAAATCAAATAGGATATTTAATTGAACACCAGTTTAAATATTCAAACTCATAAAATATTTCGGGTAAATATTATATCGGGCAATATATATTATAATTAGTAAATGAAATAATTAAATAATATAATTATATAACTTAATATAAATTAAAACCTGAATTTTACTTACATATTTCGTTTCACACAGTGTCTGAAAATATCTATATATGTGTGTAAATTATATGATGTTCAATTACAAATACACACACATATATATATTAAAGTGGGGTGTGAGGTCCACTTGCTCATTTTTGATCTCCCTCCCTCCCTCTCTCTCTATTCAGTTATTTATTTTATTATTATTAATTTTACATATTTAATTAAACTTTTCTCAAAATATCCATTATATTGTACCTAGTTTCTTAATTAATATAATTTACTCCGAAATATGATAATAAACTCCAATTTACTCCGTTCAAATTTTAATATATTCTAATTTCAACCTATAATTTTTTTATAACAATATTTAAATTTTCTTTATATTACCAATTAGTTTTCAATTATGTGTAAAGTCCTACGGACGTCCAAGATGAGGAATTCTTGTTGAAAACTGTGGTCCCGGAAGAAACTCGAGTGTTTTTCACAGATTTTAAAAAACAACTCTCTACGTGACAAGTGTGAAATGTGGTGAATATGCACTTGCCATTTAAAGAGTAGCCAAACTCTTTCTACAAATGGACATGACAGGAAGATATGTTGGGCTGTTTCAACCGAAAATTACAGAAAAGAAACATAAATTGTAGAAACTCATAACAAACACAAGTAGTTCCTGTAGACATCTTCTAATGTAAACTGAAGATGTAAAATCTGTGTATTCAACTCAACAAGAAACAGAGCAATACAGAAACGTATTTATACAGGGGCCGAGCACTAACTGAAACTAACTGAACTAACTGCTGCTAACAGAACCAGAAAAACTAACTAATGAAAGTCGCATCTCCAACTAGTAGAAGCGTGCTAATACATATTACAACATAGTTTAAGAGGGTGGAAGCCACGTCGGCGCTTCGTTGTCATCCAGCTCGTCATCTTCAACTTGCAGCTGGATTTTGCTGTTGCTGTTGCTGAGAGCTGCTGCTGTGTTGCCTTGAACTCGTAACATAAATCCACAGAACAGAAAATTCGATTCAAATTACCTTTGGTGGGAAGGGAGTCAAAAAGAGTGCGCCAAATAAACAGCTTCAGTTTATTACGTATCTGTAGTGCCTAGATTCTTTTCCCGAACATGCTGTTATCTTGGTTTGTTGCAATTTTTTGTTTTTGAATTTCTTAGAAAGCCAACTTAGCCTGACTTGGACGGGGCCCCGTACGGTCGGAGGGGTTCCATTTGGGTTGGGATTGGGATCTTCAAGATTTCCCGAGCAATGTGGCTGGGAAAAATTTACACGCGCTATCTAAGAATCCTCCTAAATTCTCGTAGCAGCATGCATTATAACAGGGAAACATGCTCCCAGTTGGATAATCTTTGCACATTTGACTGCATCACACCACACCCATAATTCACCTTTGACCTGCAAAGAGGAAATAAGATCGGCCTCATTACGAAGGTATTTAGCTGAGAGAATTTTACACTAGAAGTTCCCTAATTTTTGAAAGAGATTACAGATGATTTTGGAGACCAAAGCTTCATTAAAATTGGAGAAACGGCGCAGTCCAAGGCCTCCAAGGTTCTTTTGCCAACATATATCTTTCCATGACTTCAATGCCAAGAACCTTTTGTTTTGTTGTGTCATCCGATTCTGCCACCAAAACCTTCTAAAAATGGAGTCAATTTTGTGGTAAATACTTTTTGGAATGAGAAATGACGACATCTGATACACTGGGATTGACTGGACCACATTTTAATAACTACCACTTTCCAGCATTTAAAAATTGAAGAAAGAAAGAAGAAAATCTCATCTTCAGCTGCTGACCCCTGAAGCTTAGTTTGAAGACAAAGAACATGGTTTAAAGGCTGGCTTATCGCTTAGACAGTTATTCTCTCATAAAGATATGTATATAAACTCTGCTTTAACTCAGCAGAAGGGCAATTCGAAATACAAGAGAGAGAATCAGTTTCTTGAACTTTTGCCTTCAATTTTCAATCTATGGCTTCAACTCTTCTCTACGCTATCTTTTCTTGAAATCTTTACATGGTACCAGAGCCATCATTGATGGTCCTTGATTCTTTTTCGCTATAAACACATGTTTCAGAATTTACAACCTCAAGCAAATACCATGGCAGAAGATGCAGAAATTCTTAAGTTGCAGTCGAATGACAATCCAGGGATGAGCCTGGTTACCACACCATTGGACGGGACTGATTTTATTTCATGGAGCAGATCTATTAAGATAGCCCTAGGGGCTAAAATGAAACTAAGTTTCATTAACGGTGAAGGTATTAAACCTGCAGAAGACAGCAAGGATCTTGAACAGTGGATGCGAGCAGATTATATGGTAACATCTTGGATATTGAATTCAATATCCAATGAAATTGTTGAAAGCTTCTTGTACACAGACACGGCTAGGGAGTTGTGGGAAGAATTGGAGACCAGATTTGGGCAAAGCAACAGGCCTATGGTGTATCAATTAAAAAGAGAAATGACTTCAATATCTCAAGGATCCTTGACCATCTCTGCCTATTTTTCAAAGCTCAAAAGATTATGGGATGAGTTGGCTTGTATCGCTCCTACTTCAAAATGTAGTTGTGGTGCAGTCAAAGAAATTGCAGAACTAATAATGGCGGATCAACTCCTGCAATTCTTGATGGGATTGCATGAGACATATGACCAAGCAAGAAATCAAATCTTGATGATGGATCCTCTTCCCAATGTGAGCAAGGCGTATTCCATGCTACTTAGAGTTGAAAGACAGAAAGAAGTGAATGCAAGAAACGTCGATACACCTCAGAATGCAGCAATGCAAGTGACAAGATGGAATGAAAGGCAGAAAACATTTCAGAAAAAGAAAATTACAGCAGATAGGAAATTGCAGGTTTGCAAAGAATGTGGTAAGAGTGGACATACCAAGGATGTTTGTTTTGAAATCTACGGTTTTCCTGATTGGTATAAAACCTTGATCGAGCAAAGGAAAAATAATACAACAACAAGCAATAAAGCATCAATTGCTGCAGAATCAAAGGAATCTGAACACAATGTAATCAATGAGAAATCTGTCTCAGAATTGATCAGAACAGAACTATACAAGTACTTTGGAGGTGTGGAGCATCAGATTCTGAAACCAACAGATACATCTGCAATTGAATTCTCAGGTAAGTATGTCATTAACGCTGTTATTAGTAATTGGTGTTCAAATATGTGGATTATAGACAATGGTGCTACCACACACATGTCTAATAATCCAGCCTTATTTGTTGGATCCAAACCTCATAAAACTAATGCCTCAATTCTTCTTGCAGATGGTACTAAGCACAGCATTATTAAAACTGATAAACTACTGCTTTTTTTAAAAAAAATATATCTCCAAGATGTGCTTTATGTACCTGACTTGAGTTTCAATTTATTATCTGTTAGCAAATTATGCTCTAATTCTGACATTAGATTCAAATTCTATCCTAATCATTGCGTTATGTAGGACCACAAGACTAAACAAGTGGTTGGAGTAGGAAGCTTAGTAGGAAAGCTGTATATCCTCAACAAGGAATCTGTAGAAGAGAATTACAAAGATAGAATGATAGGGTTTAATACTGAATTTGGTTTAATTGCTTCTGATGTAGCATTAGAAACCTGGCACAAAAGACTTGGTCATACTTCTAGTAGTGTAACGCAACATACTGGATTGGTAAAGGTCAATGAAATTCAGTCATTACATTGTGATATCTGTCCCCAGGCAAAACAACAAAGAATTCCTTTTCCTTTAAGTGATTCATATTCTCAAAATGAATTTGATTTGTTACATGTTGATTTATGGGGGCCTTACAAACAATGCTCAATATCAAAGTGTACATATTTTTTAACCATTGTAGATGATCATACTAGGTGTACGTGGACCTTTTTAATGCAATACAAGTCACAAACAGTAAATATCTTAATAGATTTCCATAAAATGATATTAACACAATTTAACAAGAAAATTAAAACCATCAGAACTGATAATGGCACTGAATTTAAAGGAGACCAATGTCAAAATTTTTTGAAGTAAGAAGGCATAATTCATCAAAATACATCTACACTCCACAACAAAATGGAGTTGTAGAGAGAAAACACAAACACTTATTAGAAGTTGCTAGAGCATTGATGTTTCAATCAAATTTGCCTAAAATGTTTTGGAGGGATGTCATATTAACTGCTACATACATCATTAATAGGTTACCCACACCTACTTTAAAATGGATAACTCCTTATGAAGCACTCCATAAGAAACCTGTTAACTATAGTCACTTTAAAATTTTTGGATGTTTATGTTATGCCACAAACACAGTCCCTAATAAATCTAATTTTTAACCCTAGAGCTTCAAAGTATATATTTATAGGATATGCTCATAATCAAAGAGGATATAAGCTATATGATATTAACAAAAGAAATCTAATAGTATCAAGAGATGTCACCTTTCAAGAACACATTTTTCCTTATATAGGACAGCAAGATGATCCCATCATATGTTCCCTTCCAAATTTTACTATTGAAATTGATAATGAAACCATAGTACATGATGGAAATGAAGAAGAACAAGACATAGAAGTTTCAGTAGACTTAGAGACTCCACAGCAAGAGAATGATATGAACCTTCAACCTAGGCAAAATGTAGAACATAGGAGATCTAGTAGGCCTACTACTAGACCAGCCAAATTTCAAGATTTTATTTGCTCTCAAATATCTCAAGATATGGATATACCTGTTGCTGTGCACTCTATTCATTTGCATTCATGCTTTATTGTTGCATCTTTACATGATAGAGGAGAACTTACAATCAGGCTATTCAAAGAAAAGAATGGAGAGAGGCAATGAATTCTGAATTAGAAGCTTTACAGAAAAATCAAACTTGGAAAGTCACATTGTTACCTCAAAATAAGAAAGCAAGAGGTTGTAAATGGATATACAAGCTTAAACTTAATTCAAATGGATCTATTGAAAGATATAAAGCGAGATTAGTGGCTAAGGGATATAATCAAATTCCAGGAATAGATTATACAAACAATTTCTCACCTATAGCAAAAGCAGTAACAGTGAGAACCTTACTAGCAATTGCAGCAAAACAGCACTGGTTTGTGCACCAATTAGACATAAATAATGCCTTTTTACATGGCTTTTTAAAAGAAGAATTGTATATAGAAGCACCTGAAGGATACTCTAATCTAAAGGACATGCATGCAGGCTCAAGAAATCCATATATGGGCTTAAACAAGCTTCAAGGCAATGGAACCAAGAGTTTACAATAAAATTGGAAGCTTATGGCTTTAATCGATCTAAATATGACTATTGCTTATTTACTAAAACCACTACAGATGTATTGTTTTGTTTGCTTGTATATGTGGACGATGTTCTTATTGCAGGACCTATAGAACATGAGATTACAAAGATTAAACCGTATTTAGATAAATTGTTCACTATCAAAGACCTTGGGATAGCAAGATACTTTCTGGGAATGGAAATTGCTAGATTCAAGGAAGGTCTTACAATCACACAGACAAATACACAAAGGATATTATTGCAGACATTGGACTGAATGATGCAAAGACCATAAATGCACCTCTGCCATTAGGTATTAACTTATCAGCCTATGTAGAGCAGCAGCTGGAGGATCCAGAAGTATATAGAAGATTATTAGGCAGACTTCTTTACTTAGGATTCAGCAGACCAGATATATGTCATTCCACGCAACAATTGAGCCATTTTATGCAACATCCATGCAAGGAACACATGGATGCAGCTATCCATCTTGTCAAATACCCGAAAGGCATAGTGAACAGAGGTTTATTCTTCCCTGCAGAAGCAAATTTTCAGCTAAAATCTTACTGCGATGCTGATTGGGCAACCTGTAAGGACACTAGAAGATCACTAACTAGCTATTGTATTTTCTTTGGAGAAAGTTTGATGTCCTGGAAAACAAAGAAGCAAACAACGGTATCACGTTCTACAGCAGAAGCAGAGTATAGAAGCATGGGATCGACAGCTTGTGAACTAACTTGGATATATAATCTTTTGGGAGAATTCAAACTTAACATTCCTACTCCCATTCCCTTTCTTTGTGATAACCAAGCTGCAGTTCACATAACAACCAATCATGTATTCCATGAAAGAACCAAGCACCTAGAAATTGACTGTCATCTACTGCGGGACAAATACAAACAAGGTTTCATAGCTCCTGCACATGTTTCTTCTAAAGAACAAATAGCTGATATTTTTACTAAGTCACTACCAGGACCGGCATTTATGTTTCTTGTCTCCAAGTTAGGACTTATCAAGGTCTTAACAAGTCCAACTTGAGGAGGGGATGTAACAATTGAAGAAAGAAAGAAGAAAATCTCGTTTTTAGCTTCTGACCCCTGAAGCTTAGTTTGAAGACGAAGAACAGGGTTTAAAGGCTAGCTTATCGCATTTATCCTCTCACGACTTATTTGCACTGTTAAGTGAGAATACGTTTTTCTATGCCTTCTTATGTAATCGCTGTTTTTTTATCTTTAAAGCATGTGCACGCTTAGACAGTTATTCTCTGATAAAGATATGTATATAAACTCTGCTTTAACTCAGCAGAACGTCAATTCGAAATACAAGAGAGAGAATCAGTTTCTTTAACTTTTGCCTCCAATTTTAAATCTATGGCTTCAACTCTTCTCTACGCTATATTTTCTTGAAATCTTTACACAACACGTGATAAATTCCTCGACTTCCAAAGGGGATGTTTGTCCGTCATATTCCGAAGGAGTTCAGTGAAAGCACTATTTCGGTTGGCTGGTTTGCAATAAGGAAAGCAAGGTGTTTCGATCTATGGTTGCATTCTGGAATTTGAAGTATGTCCAAAATGGCCTCCTTTTGTTTATTCGGGACATGTCATCTGAAGTGAACAAGTGACTTCTGCGTGTTAGTGACTTGGCTTGACCACTCCTCAAATTTTGACAGACATCTACGAACTGTAATGGCATCCGGTTCTTCTACTCTGCGAAAAATAATGAGGTCATCATCATAAAATAAATGTGATGTAGCTGGGGCAGAATGACAAACTTTCACTCCCTTAAGGTTCTCTAGATTTTCCTCTTGCAATAACAAATGAGACAAGAATTCAACGTAAATAATAAAGAGGTAGGTTGATAACATGTCTCCCTATATAATTTCTCGTGTTGGTCTGAAATAGTCAATGATGTTCCGTTGATGAGGATGGAGAAACTGGTAGATGACACACATTGTGAAATCCAAGAAATGAACTTCACTCACACACACCAATTCCTTCAAGTAATTTGAGCAAGAAGGGCCACTCCGCTAGGTATAAGCTTTGGACAGATCAATCTTGATGGTTGTACACCCTTTCTTTCCTTTCTTTGAGTGGAGGTAGTGCATGATCTCCTGTTAGATAATGGAGTTTTTATTGATGTTCCTTCCTGGGACAAAATCCATTTGGAATGGGGAGATGATTTTGTGTAAGACATGTTTGAGTTTGTTGCTAAGATCTTGGAAATGACTTTGTATATGGTGTTGCAAAGGTTAATGGGACGGAATTGGTCGACTGTGTTGACCATTGGTGTTTTGGGAATGAGTATGATGTATGTGTGGTTTATGGCTGGGGGAATTCATCCCGAAGAGAAGATGTATGTGACAGCCTCTATAACTCCTTTGCCAACGATGTGCCTATACTGCTTGAAAAAATTGGGAGGGAAGCCGTCAGGTCCTGGACTTTTAAAATTGTTAAAAACCATGTCTTTAATTTCATCAACCGATGGGGTAAGGCAGAGATTATTATTTTCATCATCGCAGACCACAAGCATTCAAAAGTAAAAATAGATATGAAATAGTTCGAAAATTCCTTACCCACAAGATCCCAGTCTGTTACCATGAGGCCCTGTTTTGTTTTGATGGAGTGGATGAAATTTGGTTTGGTTTGTAGGAAGATAGTGAGATGGAAATATCTTTTGTTCGCATTCTGCTCCTCCAACCATCTTTGTTTAGCCATCTGTCTCCATTTGATCTTTAGGCGTTTGAGTTGTTCATCAAGTTCTAACTGGAGATTATTTTTGGTCACGATGACCTCACTTGTTTGGTCCGAGCCTTGAAAGCCTATCAAATTCCGTTTGATGTTTTTAATGTGGTCATGGCACCTTCCAAAAGTCTTCTTATTCCAGGTTCTTAGTCCACATCTTAGTTTTTTCAGTGGATTGTGTAACTTGTAAATTGGATTTCTTGCACCATCAGATAACCAACCACTAGCAAAAAGATTCTCACAAAAGTAGTCCCGGAACCACATTTCCTCGAAGAAAAAATGTCGGGGGTCTATTTTCAGTGTTTGGGTGAGTGTCAAGAAGGAAAAGGCAGTGATCTGAGGCAATGGTCGGAAGATGGAAAATGATAGTTTCTGGGTACAGAAGACACCAATCAACATTTGCCACACCCCTATCTAATCTAGATTTAATGTTAGGAACGCCAGGTCTTTTGTTATTCCATATGAAACAGTTTCCAGTAAAACCAAGGTTAATGAGGTTACAATATTCCAGTTCGTCCCCAAGGGCGTCCCGAGTGGCCGACGTAAAAAGTTCCTCCCCTTCTTTTCATTTTAAGCCAAAATTACATTAAAATCCCCCATGGCAAGTCAGGAACCCTCAAAAGAAACACAAATATCATTAAAGCATTGCCAAAGTAGTGGTTTGAGGGTGGGGATGGTAGGACAGTGAACACCAGTAAATTGACAGGGTCGTAGGTCAGTGTTAAGAAAAATTAAAACATTAATCATCCACGGATTCAAAAACATAACATTTACAGTCAAACTGGGAGTCCAAGCAAGGCATAGCCCTTATTGACAGCAAGGACCAAAGCAGAAGAACATAAATTAGAAGATAGGAGAAGGGAGAGAGCTTATTAGTGCAAGTTGTTGTGATCTTGCAAAGGAAAATGATGTTTGGTTTTTGTGGTTGGAGTAGTTTCCATTGCATTCTCCTTGCTGCAGGCCGAGCTAACCCATGATAATTCCACGTGATAATTCTCATAGTCCGATCACTCCCATAGCCCCTCTGGGCTCTCGATACCTTTTGATGAGTTTTAAGTTTGGGTCAACCAGATTTAGGAACAACGAACAAATTTGATTTTTATCTTCTGTGAGCTCAAGAACAATTCCCAGAATTTTTGATTTGCATCTCGCTCTTTCTTTCATTCGTATGAATTTTTTCTTCTTCTGTATGACAGTTTGTTCTTCAATGAGTTCAATAAGGAGAGGTTTCCTCTTGTCATGCATTGGTGGTTGGTTTTGGTCACTTGGTGCGTATGTTTGGGTGGAATGGGTATTTGGGTACCAACATGGAGGGTTCTCTTGCAATTTTTGCTTTTTGAGGATTTTTTCTAGTGAGAGTGGGAGGAGGAGAACACATATTAGCGGAGGGGGATTGTGTGAGAAAGATGAGAACATAAAGCCTGAGATTGTTTGAGAATTTGGGTGGGTTCTTGGAGGGGAAATGGGTTTATATTTTATTTTTTCACTAGCAGATTAGGTCAAGTGGTTTTGGAGTATGTTCTTGATGAGGGGGTTTAGTGATTGGGCTTGTGGTGGTCTCATTTTATTTTGGTGGACCAATAGGCTTGGGCAAGTTTTGAGGGGAGGGAGAGCAAGACCTGTTAACTTGTGGGCTCAGGCTTATGTTGGGTTCGATGGGACAGTTTCTCTTTCCAAGCCCACTAGACACTTGGTTAATTTTATGGGTTTTTTCAACTGGTGGACAACAAGTATATGGGATTTTATTGGGCTCGAGGCAAGGTTTTCAAAGTGGTTGGTGTGGTTTGTCAAGCCCCATTAAATGAGTTCTTTTCTTTTTTTGGTAAGAGATAGAAGGCTCTTTGATTTGTGTAGAATTTTTGCTATTTGGGGTAGGGTTAGGTTCTATCGCCATGGCTTCTGGTGCCAAATTTGTTTACCAGGTTAGTTCTATTGGAGTTCATCATCCTCAGCATTCTGAGTTACAGCAGCAGCAGAGTGTGCATTTGGAGAAACAGGGGCAGCAGCTTGATATTGAGGAAGAAGACATCGGGTTTCTGGACAAAGGCTGAAGAAAGTCGCAATACTTAAATGCGTTTCTTTTGTACTATTGTTTAAATTGCTTACGCGGATGCTGCGTCATTTATTCGCATTTTCATTTGGCCAAGTGGTTACACGTGCCATTAGTTTGTTATTCTGTTAGTGGTAGTTGGTTGACATGTCCAGTGTATATATATTATGTAAGCATCGTCTTCTTCCTTGTATCAAACAGACTTGCTGAGATATTTTCACAAAAATGGAGAACAGTTTTTTCTCCCAATTGCTTGCTCTTGTCTTTCTTGCTTTGAGTATGAATTTCTACATGGTATCAGAGCCTTCTATATGAAGGTCTCTGGGTTACATATTGAACATACAGCGTTGTGTTGATGAAATATGGCGGATTTCAGTTCGAGTAGAGCTGCGGCTGAACAGCTAGAGCGTGAAGCTCTCTATATTCATCCATCGAAAAATTCTAGTTTGACGTTGGCTACGTCTTCGTTGGATGGTACGAATTTTCTCCCTTGGAGTCGATCTATCTATGTTGCTTTGGGAACAAAAATGAAGCTTGGCTTCATTAATGGCACGTTTTCAAGACTGGAAGCAGGG